>NC_088872.1:1321967-1362816 GCF_032884065.1 Artemia franciscana | reverse complement strand
AGGTTCAGAGGTAAAAATAGCAATGCAGGATACCATGAAAAGAAAATTAATATTTCAGCGTTGCCTGTTCTAAAGACTCTTTTAAGTTCAGATTTTTCACTGGTTTAAGAAGAAAACTTATCCGACGAATGGTCGAAAAATCCCTTGACTTTTGAAAACAACAAAAATCTCTTATAAAACTGCAAACCTACATAATTTGTATCTAAATTTTATACTTTTTTCCGAACATTTACTAGTGTCACAGTTTTTAAACAGATTTTCTCTTTAAGTTTTCTTTTCTTTCCAAGGTATCCTGCATTGCTATTTTAACCTTTGAACCTAGAAACACATATAAAGAGTAAAAGTTCCAAAAATATTCTTGCAAAAAGATAAACCAAAAAATTGACATAAAAACCTATGATAACATAAAATTCAATACATGTTTCATATGTAACAAGCTCATTTTTAAGCCTAGAATCATATCTATAGACTGCATTCCAGAAAAAAATTATGGAGAAAACAATAAATATTGCAAAAATTCTATACTGACATTAATCCCTTAAAATTAAAAATATTACTAATGTTTGTTCAGTTTCACTGGAACATTCGCTTTTGCCTCTTTCTAGTAGATCGCTGGAAGGTAGGAAGGCTGGTAGTTTTTAATTTTCGAATTTGCAATCAATAATACCGCTTATTAGTCTCTAAGCATGCGTAAAACTTGATTAGTTTTTAAAATACGTTTCATCCTATTTTCCTTCTACATAAAATTTTAAACCAATAAAAAAATAGAGAAAAACAAACGCCACCTTAAATCTTGTTCCAAAGCCAAAGGGAATTGGCAAATTATAAGAGTGAGAACTGGTGCTAGAGTCCAAAAAAAAAACAAAACAAAAAAAAACACCATCTAACACTTACCGTTTCTTTGCATTTTCTCAAACTTCATATTTTTTTTCAGAATCTTGGATCGAACATTTATCAATACATTAGTTATGCAAATACACTAATTTTGCCGCATTATTGTACTGAAAAAATGCCGATAAACGTTAGATGGCACAGGTGAATTTTTTTCGACACTTGCATTTTCGCTCCCGTAAATTACCAGTGGTCTCTGTTTCAGTTTTGAAAAAAGCTTGCTCTGCAAGCAACTGATCACCAATAACAGTCAGAAAACCTTTAAGGTCCAAACAGATTTTTTTTTCCTGTAAAGTTAATGGCAATTTTGTAGCCATTTTGCCATTTTTAGCCATAAGCCATTTTGTTGGCTCAGTGGTCGTACTGTTTTTTTTTACTGTTGAGATTTTGTTTTATGACGTTAGTATTAACGGAGTTTGTTTGCGTAGTTTCTGTAGTATCTTGATAGCTAAGAAAAACTTTCTCTCTGCAAGCAATTGATGCCAAAAAGAGTGCGAAAACATGTAATGCATTTTGCAGTTTTTGTATCCCGTAAAGTTTATGGCAAATAAAATAAGGCTTTTTTAATTCCTGGAGGCAGTTTCATGGCTTTTAGTACTCTCCATTTAAGTCTATAACTTTAATGAAAATGTAATGTTCATAAATTCAAAATTTTGTGCTCCTCCTTCAGTTAAAGCGAAAATTCTGAATACAGTACTAATTGTTGTCTTGCTGTACTTTTTAGTAGTTGAGAATGATATCACAGCGTGTAATGGCAACCCTGATTCTGGTGTATGATGCTAGTCATAATAAGATTTCCTGATTATTTTTCTATGTTTTTTTTTCTGGGATATTTTTGTATTTACGCTTGTATTTTAGTGAATGAACTTTGTTTCTTTTGAAATCGTTGTGGTCATTTTTTTGTGAAACGATATGATTTATAGTATGGTATTAAATTTAAATTGTATCCAGATGATCCAAGATTATTATTAGTTAATAATATGAAAAAAACTTCGTTTTCTTAAAGAGTTAAAGAGGCTGCGTCCCAAAGTCAAACCTTAAAACGTACAGGAATTAGAAGAGGCAGTTGGGGGGCTGCCGCCCCCCAAACCCCCAGCTTTTAAAGACTCTTTTGTACAGGTTTTTTTTTGTGGGGGGACTTCATTGTTACTAATTACTAGTTTTGGCGCAATGGTTCTCCTGTCCTCTTGTGTTTAACATTTTTCGAAGTTATTCCATTATTCATTCATTTCAATTTTTTGTTAATTAAAAGAGGGCCTTTCCGAAGCCAAGAGCGAGGGGTTAGCAAAAAAACAAAAAACCTGTACAAAAGAGTCTTTAAAATCTGGGGGTTTGGGGGGCGGCAGCCCCCCAACTGCCTCTTCTAATTCCTGTACGTTTTAAGGTTCAACTTTGGGACGCAGCCTCTTTAACTCTTTAAGAAAACGAAGTTTTTTTCATATTATTTCTGTACGTTTTTCTACAATCCATGGTGGATGTAATTTAATAATTCCTGTACTCCTCGCACAGGAATTAGGAGAGGAACTTGGGTGGCTGCCGCCCCCCCCCCCGCTTTTAAATCATTGTATAAAATAGAATAAAAAATAGATAGAATGACCGAAATGTTTCTTTTGCTCATAAGAAGCTAATATTCTGTTATCTCTCAATTGATAAGCTGTCCAGGTGTTATCAAAATTATACACTTTTATTTTGATGTTGTTAAAAAAACCGCCCGTAAGGGACTTGAACCCCTGACCAGAGGATTAAAAGTCCCACGCTCTACCGACTGAGCTAATCACTTACTTGTGTGTAAATATAACTTCTCAATAACTTTTAAAAATTTCAAATTAACATGGGCTCTTATGGAGAGAAATGCGTTAATTAAGTAGCTAATGCGTGGTTTCTGGAAAACAGGGAAGGAGTTATCGGATCAAGCTGAAATTTCGCGGATAAGCTCCTGAGCCGTAAGGGACCTTAACTTGTGAATTTCAGCCCGATCGGACAACGTTAAAGGGGGGCTGGGGTTGACGGGTCGAAACTTTCGGGGGGATAAGATTTTCCTACGAAACTTTGAAGGGCACTTACTCGGAGAATTCCGCATCGAATGAGTCCTCGTACACCCAGATCCGATGTCGGATGTGACCTGTAGGCGTCGAGAAAAAAAAAGAAAATGAATTTTAAGTGGCTATGCGTGGTTTCTGGAAAACAGGAAAGAAGTTATCGGATCGATCTGAAATTTCGCAGATAAGCTCCTGGGCCCTAGGGGACCTTAACTTGTGAATTTCAGCCCGATAGGACAACGTTAAAGGGGGGCTGGGGTTGACGGGTCGAAACTTTCGGCCAGATTTTCCCCATGAAGGAAAAGTTGGAGGGGGATGAAATTTTGCAGGTTTCTTAGTTGGAGCTCGAGCTACGAAATGCATCCCTCCCCATCCCTCTGCGACCACTGGAACCGAAGCTCGCTTAACATTGTCGTGTGTCACCTCTTTATAGAGGCACGAGTGTGCCTCCTTGATATAGCTGCGGTACCTGCCATCTTAAAATTAAAGGCAGTCGCTTAGCCAGGTCGTAAATTACACTGCACATTACTGAACATTCAAATTATAGAACTGTTGATAAATGTGAAGAGGATTCTTACTTGGCAAGGATTTTGATAAATAAACAAATTTGGAAGGGCAACGCCCTTTTTTAAGAGTCAAAAGTGACCGAAAGGCAACCAGTCACACTTCCGCGCCCTTTTTAGCTTCCCTCCGATCAAAGACATCAGAGAAAATTTAAAGATAGTCATTTTTTCGAGATAGTCAAGAGGTCAAAGACTGGACCTCCTGAGATGACGTGAACCCCCAACAACTCTTAGCGCAAGGGCTATAAGCTGTGAAAGCTGTCCATTTTTTCATATAGGGCTTATTATTCGGAAAGGGGGGCGTGTTTGATCCCAGTTGTCCAAAAAGATTTAGAGCATAAAAGTGAAACTTTCAGGAAATGATGAGTGGGATCTTGAAAAAAAAATCAAACTTTATACTGTGTGTGCAGCTTATCTAAAGTGCATATCAGTAATGCCTCAGAAACTGCTGCGTCTATTAAGTTGAAACTTTAGAGGATGTTAAACTGACCAAAAGACACTTAGTGCCTAGTACTACTACTTTTACTTCTGACTACTGTCACTACTTGCGAACTACTTCTATCATTTACGACACTTCTACTACCTGCATCTATCACTGCTACTTGTGACTACTTCTACTAATTGGGATTACCACCACCACTTGCGACCACTTACTACTTGCCAGTTGCGACTACTACTGCTACTCTTGCCTGTTACTGCTACTACTACTTCAATTGAAATTTTTAGGGAATCTTTAGGGAAGGTGACGAACTAGATGAAAAGCACTGTGTGTAACAAGGTTGCTAAATGGCATCTGCAGTATCTTGGGAAGGTAAGGGTCTTAGACCAATATTTTGGGGGAATGTTGAACTGGGTTAAAACATATTTTCTCCATTCTGATTGTCAAAATGATCCCTGGCTTTAAAATCTTTTTGACACCACACCAAGTATACTCCTAGGCTACAGTCACTGATACATTGAATACATCTAAAGCTACCACTCAAACTACCTTATGCAAGTTAACAAGTTAAACAGAATCCAAAATTTTAATCCTGAAGTAGAAAAACTGGACATATTTTCGTAATATTAAACAATGATAAGACCTTGGCAATCAAAAACCCACAGAAATTAATTTAAAAAACTCCCGAACATTTTTTTTCAAAAACGAGTAAAGAGCAGAGGCGCCATTTGGGCGGGGTTGGGGGTGGGCAAATGCCCACCCCAGATTTTCCAGGGGGCCCAAGCTTCCACCACAAAGGGCCCTTTGCCGGCCATAATAATCCATTATGTCCGATTGATTTGAAATTACTGCACGCCTATTAACCAAAGAGCATTATTACCTGACGAACCTTGGGGTAATTATGCTATTTGCTATTAATCATTGTAAACTTTGAAAGTAGGTTAGATACATAATAAAATTCTCAAGTTCTGTCGAATGCCCATTTCCTAGATGATTATATTAATATTATAAATCCTGAATATTTGCAGTAATTCCTCTAAGTTGACAGATTGAAATAGGTCAGTTCCTGTCAAGTTTTCCGATGTTTATTTCTTTGTTTTACTGAATATAAGCCACCGTTTTAGATTACTCGAGTCAGTTCTTATTCTGTTTCTGTCCTTGTCTTATGTACATTTACTGTATCATATGTGTAAGTAAACATTTTTGTGCTCACCACATAAACCATATGAAAGTTAGAGACACTTGACATCCTCTACCGGCCAAACCCCAGATTGTAGGCCAACACTACCTTAAGACTCTAAAGACAAGAGCACAGAGAGAAGTAGAAGACTTTACATCACTAAGCCTATTAACTTTTTAGTTAGGTAAATATAAAGGTATTAATAGCCATTAGCATCAGAACTCAAAAGATAACCAAGCACCTGAAACAGTTTGTGACAGCTTTGACGCTAGGAAAGAACTTCATCCAATCTGGAAATCGGACTACTACTTTGGCGGATGAAATGAAGCGAGAGTACTCCAAGACCATCGACCATCTACTAGCCGAATTTGACAGAAGGTTCACAGATAATTTGCCAGTGCTGAGCACACTTGAAGCCTTGGATCCAAGTTTATAGACACAGAGATGCTCAAGCATTTCTCTGCTCTTTACGGCGAGCTGGATATCAACGACATTCTCCTCGAATCTCAAGCTGGTATTGCCAAGCATTTCTTACTTGATGAGGAGAAAAAGCCGGAAAATTTTCTAGACATTGTCGACCATCTTCAGGCATTACCAGTGGCTTACTCAGAAGTATTTAAAGTACTTTGTATTGCTGCCACACTTCCTGTGATAACAGCAAGCGATGAGCGTTTGTTTTCTAGCCTAGAAATATTGAAAAACTGCCTGCAGTCTACAATAGGAGACGATTGTCTCAGTCACCTCCTTTTGATGTTTGCAGAGAAATATTTAGTAGAAAATTGGACTACTACCAGCTTGTTGACGATTTTGCAAAGATGAAACCTCAGTGTTTCATCTTTTGTTACCTTGAGTGTTGTAATATTTTTTTCTCTGGTTATGTTTTTCCTTTTTGTAAATGTATTTGATCTGAAAGATTTCTGCCGAAGGAAAACCAAAATTTTGGTTACAACCCTCAGCAGGTTAATGAAGATTACTTTCAACGACGTACTGCTTACTTAAACAAGGAAGTTTCTTGCTGAGGAAGAGGTCAGTGTGGCTGAGTTCCACATTCAGTTGCAGGACATTTCCAAGCAACATACAGGTGCTGAAAATGCGTTTTTACTTAGAATATTTGATCGGTGTGCTGTCAAAACCCGCATTTTTTCTTAAACGACATGAAGTTAGTCAGGGGGAGGGCCAAGATGGAGTTCATGCCCACCCCAAGATTTGGCCCAAATGGCGCCTCTGGTAAAGAGCCGTGTTAATTTTGAACTAAATTAATATGACTTTTTGTTACTCCTAAAGTTAAAAAGAAGTAATTTCCTATACTGTTTCCAACTTTAAATAACCAGATATCACTAAAAAAAACAAATAAACCCAAAAAGGACAGAAGCTAAGATGAACAAATAAATTCTAAAGCGGGTAGAATTTCAGATGAATACTCACGTCACACTTAATAAATTATAACCCCAGTGGCAAAGTTTATTGACCTCTGGAGTATTTTGAACAATATTGCTATCTCAAAATTCTGGTGCATTTGGGGGGAAAAGGGCACAGGAGGGGGACTTGCTACCCTCCAATCACTTTTGATTCCTAAGAAAGGAACCAAACTTTCAATTTCCAATCGAATGAGCCCCCTCTGAAGTTTATTTGACCATCCCTTCCATATAAACTGCCTCTGGGAAAATAATAATGCATTTATGTATTCTGGCTCTTTACTATAGGCGAAACTAAAGCTTTTCCTCTGATAACTTAGACAGTGGTTTCAATAGAGGGTTGAAAGTTGGCATCCATATAGTAGGGCAATAAGAAACATAGAACTGAACTAAGCAATGGAATATAATTTTAGAAATTTATCCAAGAAAAATGTGTTTTAGCTTCCTCAAATTCCAAGGCTCCTTGAGATCTTCATTTTAATTAGTCCAATATGATCCTTTAACGAAAAATGCCCATCAAAAATATATAGAGAAATCGGTCATACCAATCCTTTGGTCTAGTGAGAGAACCTCTTCACAGATGGATATAAGGTAACGGAGGGTAAGCCTGAGAAACATTAGAGAAAAAAAATACTCGACTTATATTTAAGGCAGGGTAATTAGTATCGAACCCAAGAATGAATGTCTCAAAAACCTTCGCTAGTTTGGGAAGTATCTTGTACTCTGTTGCTGCTGCAGTACTAAGGATATTTACAGATAGATCCTTACTTTTTCCCAATGCGTGGAATCGGAGAGGAAGGATTACATCGTTTGGGAGGGGAAATTGTAAGGACTTGAATAGTCTGAGGGAGAAAATTTTTCTAGGGTGATATACAAGGGAGGAATGGGTGGATATTATAGTAAGTGACAGAAGTTTTATAGGGATTAAGGAGTTGGAAAAGTTTGTTGGTACAGGTATGACACAGAGGGACCATTCTTGGTAATTTATAATTTAATTTGAATTTATGAGTTTGTCCTTGTGTTATAATCTTAGGATTGTAGTGTATTTTGAGGTTAATGAATATCATAGCGTATATATATATATATATATATATATATATATATATATATATATATATATATATATATATATATATATATATATGTGTGTGTGTGTGTGTATATATACATGTAGCGACAATTTTGGTCTGTCTTTTAGTGCCCCCTTTCTGTCCACTGCCAACTGCACAACCAAAAAACACTTTATCAAAACTGAATGGGAAAAATTGACACGGTGTTGTATCAACATAATTATGAAAATTTCCTGAAATAAGTTAAAGTGCCCTATCAGGTACTAGTGCATGATGTTCAAGATTTTACTTGATTTTAAAGATTACACTTTAGACATTTATTGTGAGAAAATTTGCCACGCCTTCAAAATCACAGAAAAATTATCTGTCCCTTGTCGTAATGTCTGTACCAGTTCTTAAAAACCAATTTGGCACAAGTGTTCCCTGGTCAAAAATGTTATGTCATTCCTACAGATGGCGAGCATATAGAAAAAATAAGGCTACACAGCTCTAAAAACTAACGAAATGAAACAAAATTTAGAATCCAATGGAATGTTGCTCGGAGATATAACACATAATTAGTTATATATTACCGTTGCCTGGTTGTTTACGCTTGATAAAAGTGACCACCGTCACAACTTAGCTAAACACAAATTCTGATGTTTTACCAAAAACTAGCTATGATTATCGGAAAGCCATCAAACAAATAATTTACAGAAAGAGTAATTGGGAGAATCAGCAGATAAAAACTCCCAGTATGCTGTGTTTCATTACCAGCCCCAGTACGAGAAAACTAGTTCTCAAGAATTTTTGTTCCCAGTGAAAAAGTCCTGAACCGTTCAATGAAGCTTTAAAAGGTTGTGTTCTTCTCCAGTTTTAAAAAGTAGTTTTTAAGGTGAAGATCGAAATATTAAAACTGAGACTAATTGATTAAATTCCTCCAAGAGCCCTAACTATAGATATGAACCATTGTCTTTTTCAGATTGTGAAAAAGAGGAAAGAACTCGATTATTGTCCTTGTGCACCTCCTACCATAGAGAGAAGAAGCATATCAGTACTTTACCACTTATTAATAGTAAATAATTAATCTATTAAAGTTCCTTTCTATTTCTGTCAAACGTTTGTGGTCGAAAAAGCTAGTGAATACTAAAATAAATAAAAGGTACATTTGATTGCTTTTTACTGCACAGGGTGTAGAATACAAAGCTTAGGCACACAAATAGCTGGTGAACTTTTGGACTTGCTTTATCTCTCTTCTCGGAGCAAACTCTGAAATTTTAAGAATATTAAATCTAGTTTGCGTGTTTTGAAACTCTGCCTCCATCCTTAATAAATTCCCCTTTATGTGTGATGTGTTTTTTTTTCAAAGACTGTGTGACCTTCTGTTATCGTTTTGTTGTATGGTCTATCTTATAGTTCTCGAAATGGGAATCATAGTTATGAAGAAAATTATTTCTTTGTGAAGAATGTCAGGTTAAAAAGGAACTAAAAGGTTGACTAATGGCTTCTCGGACTATATCATTCAATATATTTGGACAAATATTAAGATATTATATTTAATTCAAGACCATACAAGCAGCAAGAACAATAAAAATAATTTTTCGCAAAATTATAGTGCCAAGCTGTACACTTTTCAATTAAACCTGATATCGTTGTGTTCTAGAAACATCTTTAGGTAGAAAATAGATAGAAGTGAAAGCGAGCATATTCTTTCTTTTTAATAGCATTTGAAAGAACCTGAGACCATTTAAACTGACGACGATAGACAAAAAGCCTGGAAGTGTTTAAATATAAGTCATGGTATTTCATTTCATTCATTTTACGTGTACGTCTTACCTTTTTTGGATGGAAGGAACAGCCAATTTACATTTGTTTGAAACTGATTTAGCAGCTACAATAGAAATGTCGTCCTTGGTCGATAAAATCTTTTTAGATCAAATTCGATTTATGGAAAGTTGTGCTGTGACAAAGTGCTGGTCTGCATAGTCATTTCAATTTTTAGAATGATATCAATAACAAAGTTAATAGGAATCAAGCCCAAACATTTTTTCTTATCTCTATGCTCTTGAGAACCTAAGGAAAATCTTTATCGCATTAGTATGTCAACCGTGGAAGGAGGAAGAATTGAGCCCAATTCAAGCTTGTTTCCGCTAATTTTGGCGGCTTGGTTCTCTACTCTTTTTTCGCTCTGTGTCGGTAACAGTGACGTTCTTTATTTCAATAGAAAATTGACAAAGTAGGCTAGTGTGAATAAATTATAAAATTCACAAATCACTTTTAAATTTGCTAGTACAGTAAGTAGAAATTTAATCTTGTTTAAGACCTGAGAAGATTTTCTTTTATTAATCCCATTGTTGAGAGAACTGTCACTTATGGACTCTTGTGCTTGGCATTATACTACACTAGGCTTCAGGAAAATGTGGTTAAAATTCTAGATTTGGGTCTTATTACTCCCTTTAAGTAGTTAAGATAAAGAGAAATTTTTTTTTAGAGATAAGTCCACTGCCCAAACTGTGGCATTGGAAAAACAGTCTCCTTACCATTAGATTTCTGCCTTCAGAGGCACCCATGGCATCAAGAAGGAGCCAAGAATCTTCCCACAAATCTTCTATTGCTATTATCTCCTCCATCTGAAATTGGATTGAGGTGTTGTTTTTGTAGCTCTATCTGGTTGTCTATGTTTGGTCCATGGTGTTTCTTGGTCTGTATGTGGAATGTACCTAATGGTTATAGTAGCTTAAATATTTCTATTAACAGAATGTTCAGATGGCTTAAAAACAGACTCACCTCTAGATTCACAATTTCATCCTGAATCCAAATATGACATTTGATTCCAATGCAAATGCAATCTTAACCTAGGCCTAAGTTGACCTAATCTATCCCTTCTAATCTTACCTAAATATAGGGTAAGGTCTTCAGTAGTTGGCCATCTAATCTGATCTCTAACCTCTAAATAATTGTAAATCCTTATCATACCACCTAGAAAGTGGATTGTCACACCATTGATACATTAAAATCTTTTTAACAAGTGTAGGCCTATGATTAGCCTGAATTCTTTAACTATATGGAACACTTGCAAATTTATAATATACTGATATACAGCAATGAAGCCTAACCTTAACCCCACATTTAAAACTTGAGCCTAAGCTTAGGAAATGTTATCTTTGACACATGGTCTTAGAGTTACTCCAATCTATCTGTAATGAATCCGTAAAGCTTTCTGTAAATCTATCTGTAAAGCTTTTAATTGTTTTAAAAAGTAGAATTGTTTCAAAGAGTCAAACTTTAGTGTAAAGAGCAAAGGATTGCAGAGGGGACTACCCATTTCATAGACAGAGTAATTTCTGTTCGTTTTAAGTTTTACTGTTGCTCCTTACTTGTAGTTAAAAAAACTTGTTTTTTTTATTTAATTTCTGAACAATTTTGAAGTAATGCATGTTTTTATTTTCCAGCTCTACTATTAAAATAAAAAAAAAAAAAAACTTTAGTGCAAAGAGTGAGGAGTTGCACAGGGGACAACCTCTTTCATTTACAGATTAATTTTGATCCCTTTAAGTTGTAATGTCGCTCCTTACTTTCCATTTAAGATTTTTTTTTATAGCAGTATAATGATATACTGAGAAGGGGGCAACCCTTCTTGTTAATTATTTCAAATTCATTATTTCTGATCAATATTCTGTATATGAAAGGGGCTGTCCCCCCTTCAAAGTCCGGCTCTTTAAGCTTATGAAAAAAATGAGGGTGCTAGATGCCCTCCAATTTTTTTGGTCACCTAAAAAGGGCCCTAGAACTTTTCATTTCCGTTAGAATGAGCCCTCTTGCGACATTCTAGGACCACTTGGTTGATACAATGACCCCTGGAAAAAAAAAACAAATAAACACGCACCCATGATTTGTCTTCTGGCAATAAATAAAAAATTCCACATTTTTGTAGATATGAGATTGAAACTTCTACAGTAGGGTTTTCTGATACACTGAATCTGATAGTGTCATTTTCGTTAAGATTCTATGACTTTTAGGGGGTGTTTCCTCCTATTTTCTTAAATGATGCAAATTTTCTCAGGCTCGTAACTTTTGATAGGTAAGACTAAACTTGATGAAACTTATATATTTAAAATCAGCATTGAAATGCGATTCTTTTGATGTAGCTATTGATATCAAAATTCAATTTTTTAGAGTTTTGGTTTCTATTGAGCTGGGTCACTCCTTACTACAGTTCGTTACCACAAACTGTTTGACAGGTCAAAGTTTGTAACTTGTTGCCCATCCCACAGGGACTGTGGGGGAGTAAGTTGTCCCCAAAGACATAGTTATAAGGTTTTTCGACTATGCTGAATAAAATGGCCATCGCAGAATTTTGATCCGTTGACTTTGGGAAAATAATTAGCGTGGGAGGGGGTCTAGGTGCCCTCCAATTTTTTCCGTTAAGCTTTTAATTGTTTTAAAAAGTAGAATTGTGGCAAAGAGTCAAACTTTAGTGTAAAGAGCAAGGGATTGCAGATGGGACAACTCATTTCATATACAGAGTCATTTCTGTTTGTTTTAAGTTTTAATGTCACTCCTTATTTTCAGCTAAAAAAATTAGTTTTTTTTATGTAATTTCTGAACGATTTTGAATTAATGTGTGTTTGGTTTTGACTCTCCACACATAAATTGTTAAAATGAAATTTGTATATTAATTCTTTTTTGGCTAAATGGCTTTCTCTTAGTTTTGATCAGACGATTTTGAGAAATAAGGGGTGGAAAAGGAGGTCTAGTTGCCCTCAAATTTTTCAGTTACTAAAAAGGCAATTAGAACTTTTAATTTTTAACGAATGTTTTTATTAGTAAAAATTATACGTAACTTAAGAATTAACTTATGTAGCAAACTTTCATAATCTTATATTTTATTATGTATACAAGGGGGTTTGTACCCTCGTTAATACCTCGCTCTTTACACTAAATCGTAAGTTTTGTCCCAATTCTTTAAGAATGACCCCTGAATCAGAAAGGCTGTAGAATAAATAGTTGAAATTACTAAAAATACTTTAGCATAAAGAGCAAGTTATTTATCTCCTCCTAAATACCTCGCTCTTTATGCTAAAGTATTTTTAGAACCCCTCATATGCATAATAATCTCTGTTTGTTTTAAGTTTCAATGCTACTCCTTCCTTTCATTTGAAAAAACTTTTCATGTTTATTTTTCATTGTTTTCTTATAGTAATGCTAGAAAATCATGCGCCCTTTTCATTGAATTTTTCTTCCCCCATGACAGATTCCTCCAAGGAGAGATCCTCCAACATAGCCCCCTCCCCTCAGCCCCACCCCCAAACAAAATAAAATCCCCCTGAAAACGTCTGTACACTTCCCAATAAGCATTACTATATGTAAACACTGGTCAAAGTTTGCAACTCGCAGCCCCTCCCCCAGGGATTGTGGGGGAGTAAGTCATCCCCAAAGACATAGTTATTATAGTTTTTGACTATGCTGAATAAAATGGCTATCTCAAAATTTTGATTTGTTGACTTTGGGAAAAAAATGAACGTGGGAGGGGGCCTAGATGCCCTCCAATTTTTTTGGTCGCTTAAAAAGGGTACTAGAACTTTTCTTTTCCATTAGAATGAGCCCTCTTGCAACATTCTAGGACCAATTGGTTGATACAATGACCCCTGGGAAAAAAACAAACAAACAAATAAACATGCACCCGTGATTTGTCTTCTGGCAAAAAATACAAAATTCCACATTTTTGTAGATAGGAGCTTGAAACTTCTACAGTAGGGTTCTCTGATACGCTGAATCTGATGGTGTCATTTTCGTTAAGACTCTCTGACTTTTAGGGGGTGTTTCCCCCTATGTTCTTAAATAAGGCAAATTTTCTCAGGCTCGTAACTCTTGATGGGTAAGACTAAACTTGATGAAACTTATATATTTAAAATCAGCATGAAAATCCGATTCTTTTGACTTAGCTATTGATATCAAAATTCAATTTTTTAGAGTTTTGCTTTCTATTGAGCCGGGTTGCTCCTTACTACAGTTTGTTACCATGAACTGTTTGATATCGGGTAAGGTCTTCAGTAGTTGGCCATCAAATCTGATCTCTAACCTCTAAATAATTGTAAATACTTATCATACCACCTAGAAAGTGGATTGTCACACCATTGATACATTAAAATCTTTTTAACAAGTGTAGGCCTATGATTAGCCTGAATTCTTTAACTATATGGAACACTTGCAAATTTATAATATACTGATATACAGCAATGAAGCCTAACCTTAACCCCACATTTAAAACTTGAGCCTAAGCTTAGGAAATGTTATCTTTGACATATGGTCTTAGAGTTACTCCAATCTATCCTAATGGCAGAGACAGTCAATCTTGGATAGACTTAATCTAAGACATGAGCTGTGAAACAGAATAAATGTATTTAATTGAACTACAGTACAGAGGTAACTAGTCAAAATACAATTTTTCAAAGAATAGATGTTTTCCAAGATTAAGTTCAGCCAATCCCAACTGACCTATTCCTAACTATCAGCCAATCACAACTGTCTAATACTATACACATGAAGTTCAAGATTTGGAGCATGATGTCTATATATAAGAAAGATTAGAAAGATCAGTCAAGGTTAGGTACTGGCCAAGTACTGGGGGTCTTGCCCTATAGCCCATATTATGTATTTCATATGTATTCATTGATTATCAGTATTGTCACTATTTGCTTTAATATATAGTAAAATCAGTCTTAACAAGGTTGACACTAACACAGGTATATCAGCTGTATCTAAAATAAGAGAAGAAGACTTATCATCTTTGATAGGCTTACAATTGAATTTGTAACAGAAATGTATATCATATTTAGATCCAAGAGGAAATTCTGATTCTAGAGGTAAATTTGTTTCTTAGCTATCTGAATAATTTGTTAATTGAAACATCTACCATTACTGCAAAGTCAAAGTCATTGCTTCAAGGTCAAGAGGTGAAATGAGTCATAAATAGAATTTACAAATATCAAGAGTCAAGTCACATGGTTTATGACTATAATAGTGATCATGTTTTACACAGATTAAATCAGTTAAAAATGATATTGTTGAAATTCCAAGTAAAATAAGGGACAAATGATTTACAATATGTCTTGGTACTAGAGGCTAGGCAAGTCATTCATTATAGAAATGTTTTTTTTTTATTAGTTATAATCTAATCATTTATATGAAGACAGCTTTCATAGTCATAGATAAAAATCACAAACTAAATGCTGCTGTTACTTACAAACCTAGTCCTAAGGCATTTTGTTATAGGCACTGGTAAAAAACAGCACAAATGAATTGTTAAATCGATTAGTTCTGCAAGGCACTGGCACTAATTTGTTCTTCTTTCTGGTATTAACTACTGAGTTGGCAGCAGGGGGGAAAAATGCTGGTGCTTGAGGCTAGCAAGGAGAACTGGCCTGAAATGCATTATCAGCAGAAACCTGCAATTTCTAATAGTTTCAATCTTTAAAAACTCAGGAGCAGACTAATCTACAAATTTTTCTCCAAGGATGATTTTAACTGCTCTTTTTTGGACTCCTTTCCCATCATCACTTAGATATACAGGATGTATCTGTATTAGATGTGCTGTTTGCAGCTGATTTACTGGGAAACCCAACCAGCACATTGAAATCAAAGAGTATAGTGCCCAGTTGCCTTTCTGGACTGGCCCTTGAACATGAACACGAAATGAGCAATTGGTTCTGAAATTAACTCCCAGGACTGTAGCTGACAATACAAGTGGAAACCAGTAAGTTTACTGGCTACTTGCCTGGGTGGAAAGCACTTCAACTTCACTCAGTGATAAATACATGGTACAGATTTCAGTAAAGAAAGAGTTGCCTTCTTGTGCTGATATCAAAGTCCCACCTATTTTTAGCTTCTGTAGCTCACTACCAACAGATTTTCTTGTCATCTTTTTGACTGCCAAATGCCACTTATATGAATCACTATCAAGCAAGGGGGCAATTTTCTCAATAATCTACTTCTTTTTAGCATGTTTACTGACAATGTGGTTCTGTAACTTTTTTGCAGCTGAAATACACCCTGAACTATGTAGTCAGCATCAAAGTTTGACCAAGATGTTAAAAGTTGGCCTACTAGAACCTATTTACTTTTTCTTTGGGTGTGAATACTTGTTTCCAGTTTGCTAGGCACTTTAATTACAGAGTTGTCTTTGATAACAATATTAGGGCAGCTCATGTCAAGGTCCCAGATATACCTTGTGTTCAATCAGCTTATTGCAATTATGCAATTGTGACTATTGAATTACATGTAATAGCATTTATTGAAATATATTAAATTTGTCAACCTATATGCTTATTTTGTATCAGATCTGAATAAGCTACCAATAACGAACCTTATATTTAAGTAATAGGTAACTTGTATAACTTACAATACTTGCTCCAGGGGCTATGTAGGCTATGTCATTCCCAGAAGTATAGTCATTTGACTTTATCAACTAGTCTGAATAAGATGGCTATTAAAAATTCTTGTCAGATATCTTTGGAGGGAGGGCAGCTAAAAAGGGAATGAGAGGGGGGCTGGTTACCCTCCAACCACTGTTTAACACCTTTCTCACTATGTTCTGAGAGTTTAAACGTAATACCCTCAGCTGTTCTTGTGATATTGTAGCTTCACATTTTTAGTAAACAAGATGCACATGGTATCTTTGGGTCTAGGCATCCCCTCCCTCAAAATTCCCCCTGGATAATTTCAGATGTTCATTAGAAGGGAAATTGAAAGCTCTACTTCCCTGTTTAAGTCAGAGGCAATGATATAGCACTGCCTGTAATAAAGAGCCATGAGGGTTTGATGTTTTATTCTTTATATCCTAGAGACACTTTCTATGGAAGGGGTGGCTATATAATCTTTGGAGGGAGCTCATTCAATTGGAAAGTTAAAAGCTCTAGTGCCCTATTTAAGAATCAAAAGTGTTTGGAGGGCAACAAGCTACCACCCACACTGTTTCTTCCCCAGACATATCTGATCAAAATTTTTAGGTAGTCATTTTGTTCAAAATAGTTCAAAGGTTAAAAGACAATGCGTCCAGGTTTGATGCCCTCCCCTTCCAGCCCCCAGGGCAAGAGCTGTAAGCTTTGCAACTTGCCCATTGTTAAGAAGGTTTTAATGGAAAGGGTGGTTGCATAAACACAGGGGTGGGGGGGGGCTCATCCAAATTGAAATCCACACTTCCGGTGCCCTTTTTAAGATTTAAAAGTTATTGGAGGTCAACAACCCTTCTCCCATGCCCTTTTTTACTATGGAGAAGGCAGATGGCTCAAATGGTGTATTTAAATGCCAAAATATCTTAACTCTCCTTGGGCCCTCAAGTAAATACAGAAATATTTCTAAGGAAGAGTCAAGGTAGAAATTGATATTTAATTTCACTTAATTTCTGGGAATTTTTCTGGTCTGTGCTTTTATTCTGAGAGTAAAGAGTAACCCTAAACCCCAAAATTAGCAGAATTTATTCTGTGGGCTGGTTGCCCTTTGATCACTTTGGACTCTTAATAAAGAAATTAGAACTCTCAATTTCCAATTGGACAAGTCCCATCCAAATTTTATATGACAACCCTTTCCACAAAAACCTTATATGCTAATGATGGGCAACTTGCATATGTTACAGTCATTATCCTGGGGATTGCAGTAGATTTGTCAACTCATAAGTTATAGTTATTTGACGTTTTTGACTCTTAAAAAGGGCACTAGAGATTCTGATTTCAAATCAAATGAGCCCAATCTTAAAGTTTATTCAACCACCCTTTCCATAAAAATCATATAATTTAACAATGGGCAACTAACGTAACTTATAACCCTTGCCCCAGAGTTTGGGGGTTTTCAAACCCAGAACCCTAATTGTTTGACCTTTGCACTATTTTGAATTAAATGGCTATTTTGAAGTTTTTATTTGATATATTTGTGGAAAAGAGGGCTAGTTGCCCTCTGATTACTTTTGACTCTTCAAAAAGGAGCTAGAACTTCTTATTTCCAATCAAATGATCTCCCTCAGAAATTTGTATGACCATCCCTTCTATATGTAGTGTCTCTGGGAAAAAATATGGTAATAATTTATTAATATTATTAATTAGGTTAATACTAATTTATTTAAAACAGCTTTCATAGTAGTGGCAAAAGCATCAACTAAATTATGCTATTTCTTACAACACAGAAAAAAACCAACTAAGAATGAATAAAACAGAATAAAAGAATTGCCAAAGCAATTCGTTCTGCATCTTATTGGCTTAAATTTATTCACTTGTCATATATCAGCCTTGGGCCAACAAGAGGAAGCAATGACGTGGTGTGTTTTCCACTAGCAAGGATTGGCTTTCCAAATTTGCTCATGAGATGGAATCCCTGTTCTCTCAGCGTTAGTATTTGCAATGTTGCAGTTACATTGGCATATGTGTCATATTCAGGGCCCAGTATTATTTTTGTTTCCCCTGTTTTGAACAAACTCTAGATCGTCACTTAAGTAGCATAGTCAGTGTTGTGCAACTGTGGTCCCCAGACAGGACTCACTTATTCTAGAAAGAGACATATATAGTGGATATATGCTTCTCATAACTGATTCACTGGGGAACCCAGTCGTTGGAGTGTAGTCAGTGATCACAAAGTATAATTGCCCTTTTTCACAAGGTTAGAAGCATGGTAGCTGAAAGAGCAGTTAGTGCTGAATGTCACACCAAGAATAGTTGCAGTTGAAGTGGTTGGGAACAAGGGACCTGGACAAGTTACATCTTTTTTAAGCAGATAAAAATTGCATTTATTTTTGTTTTATCTATTGTTCCTTCACTGATCAGTTAAACTGTCTTTCAATTCTCCTTGGAACTGGGGTATTGCTTCGAATTTATCCGTGCAAAATTTGATCAAGGTGGGAAAATCATTAACGTATTTAAAGTGTTCATCAAAGTCAATGAGAATGTGATTGATTACAGCCAAGAATAGTAATGCAACCAGCTTGGTACCTTGGGGAGCACTGCACGTTATTTCAGCCCATTCAGAGTTGAGATCTTTGGCAAAAAGCGCATAGACATGCTGGTGACAAGGAAATCGACTATCAACGCAGCATCTATTTTCTAGTCCCCATTTGTTTAAGGTTTTGTACAGTAGTAATATGGCGGATTTTGTATAAAATTGAAGCCTTGTGACCTTAACTATAGGCAGGCTTTCATAGTGCTTCCATCTGATCATTACCTATGATCAGATTATTAAATTTCCCACATATCAAGACAAATATAGATTCGAGATCACAGGAGTACAAACTGGAATTCTTCAAGTCTAGACAAGCTACAGATGTGTATAAGTCTACAGTTTGGCCCACTTAAATGGAAACATTATAAAATTCCGAAAACAACTTAAAAAAAAATCCTGAAATCCTAATTAATACTAATAATAAGCTGCTTAATACTTACTTACTTCAACCACTTCACTTTACTTTACCCCCACACATCCTAATATGCAAGCACATAGCCCAAATTATATATTTACCATACATTTTTCTGTTTCTTGATTGTGTTGGATTTGCTTTTTTGTCAAAAACTCTATGTGAACAGAAGTGACACATGGCAAAATGCGTGGAATGTATATACTTTGGATCCATATTTTTACATATTATGAGGGTAAGGTAAAGTAAAGTACTTTTAGGAATGATGTAAGTAAGTATTTTAGGATTTCTAAAAAAGTGGTTTTTGGATTTTATGTGTTTCCTTTTGATTGGCTCTAACTATAAACTAATACATAGTGATGAAACAAAACAACAAAGAAATATATTATTAAAGATGTACATAGGACTATCAGGGGAGAGGAGGTTGAGTGTATTGTCTGAGTAGCAAATATTATATTTGGAAGGAGTGACAATTGTGCTTAATTATTGTACAGATAGTACTGTGCTTAATTAGCTACTTTATAATCCTTTTTATTCCTTAAACTCTTTTTATTGCTGTGTTTCCTTCATGAGAGGTGTTGTACTGTTATCTTGTTCAAAGACTAAATAATTGCTTATTCTAGAAATATTTTTTTTCTTTTGATTTTGGAAGAAATTTTAATTAAGGAAGTTTAGAGGAGTGTAACAAAGTGCATAAAGCTTAAATAATCTACTTTACAACACGAGACTAGAGTGTTTGCACCTGCCAACACTTTTTTTCCGACGCCGCCGTGGTGACATAGTACTGGCCTACAGGTATAAGGCACAAACAAATAATCCCCTATTTACCAAACATGCAAGCCAGCAAAATGTAGGAGGTCACTCACATAAGTTGTCAAAACATCATGTTTATACCCAAACGCTGCTACATTTCTTCTCTGAGCGTGCTGGAATAGTCTTCAAGCTGAACAGTGATTGTGCCCACGGCTGCATCCTTTGAGTCCAGACATGACAAAAAGTGGAATCACAAGTCATGGAAATATGGGTAGGATTGTACAAACTATACAATAATTACCTCACTGATGCCAATCTCAGCATAAGAGTGTCTTGCTGGGAGGCTGATGCTACTTGTCATACCCAATCATCTCACATACTCTATCTTAAGCTGCTGTTGTGCAGTGGTGGCAGCTTTGAACCGCTGAAGAATGGTCATCAAAGGCCATACCCGCCTTATGATCATTGTTACTGAGTGGGCTTAAGTTGCATCTCCAACAGACCTCTCTTATGGCGTGTCAGTTTTAAATGTCAATGAAAATGGAAGGAAACATAAGAATAATTAATTTTACCTCGCTTTAAGTTCCATTCCATTTTGGAGACATAGAGGGAGTCCATATGGAACACCTGCCAGTGTTGACTTCAACGTTTGGTTGAGACATTCCAGTGTCTCTGGGACATCCCAGTGTCAATGCCACCCTTTCTTTTCCAGGTCCTTCTCCACATACCACTTAAATGACTCCGGGGATTGAGATTGAATGGTTTGATTGCTTAGGGAGTTCTAAAGCAGAGCAACATGGTTGGTAGCTTTCTAGTGGTAGGTAGTGGTGGTAGCTTTCTCGGTGGTTTGCTTGAATTTTTTTTCGAGAATCCTGTTAATTCTCTGGTTGGCGTTGATCAGGAGAAGGCTTGAAGTGGATTGGCTTGGAGATGCTTGAATGCTGTGGTGAAATCACTTCTTTTTCTTTAGTTGGCAAGGGTCAGAATTTTTGATGCTGCAAGCCTCTCATGGTAAGGGTTCTCAGGTTCTATGGTATTTTGGTGGCACACTGGTTGACATTTTCAAAGAGTTGCTTGTCTCCCTTGAATTGTGGGAAGGCCAGTGTCATACCAAACTCAAGTGCTGGGTATACCATGGAGATGCACATTTTTTATTGCATTTGGTTTGGTTCTGACAAATGTTTTTTGTTAGTATCAAGACGTCTCGCTGCATTTACAACAGCTGAAAGGGTATGCTGGTGGAACTAAAGCTGATTGTCTACCCATTGCTTTGAATGACTGCCAAGTGTGGTATGAAGCCGTGAGTACTGTTGCTTACAGTGTTGTTTGGGCCAAGGTGAAGCACTTTGCGTTTACAACATGGTACTCTAGAAGCTACGTTTTTGACCAGTATAATTGAAACTCTCTGAGTGTTATAAATTAAAAGATTAATTTTATGGTATTTTCTTGTAGTTTTGCATGTAGCCTAGACCTATGTCTGGCCTCAATAGGGGAAATAAGGCATACTGTCACAAAAGCAACCAATATATTTAGAAAGAGTGTTAATTGGGGTATCAAATGATACTGATCTTTTGCTATTATAGTGTTTTTGTTATAAGAGCCAATAGAATACAATGATTCCCAGATTTTTATATTTCCTTTTATTTTCGATATGTGTCGTAATTCATGTTTATTTGACGTGTTTATCGAACTGTTCTCGTTATTTCATAATGATGTAACATATTAAAGAAAATAAACAGGTGAAATTGTTGAAGGTGTGGAAAAAATATATTGTTTAAGGCTATATCTGGCCCTATTCGGACGGGTGGGGTGCTTTTTTTACAGTAGCAACCGTTATATGTGTGATTGCGGAGTCAAATGGTTCTATTCTCCTGTTGCTATAGTGTTTTAGTCAGAGGAAGGCATAGACAAGATGTTATCAAGTTAGACAAATGAAACTCTCTGGAGTGTTTCGAAAGCTTAAATTATGCCCTAGGTAGGTCTTTGGAAGTATACACCCGTTCCCTATGCAAATTGCATATCTGTAGCATGCTGAAAGCTCAAGGAAAGTGTTTGAGTCTGCTAATGTTTGATTTACAAGAATTTTTTTATCTCAAGAAATATGTCACATTTGAAAAACAAAATTCCGATATGGCTTAAAATATTACTCACTTTATTGGACTATTTTCTTCAAAGCTTATAACAGGAAAAACAGACTCAAAATTAAGGGAAAGGAAATTTTTCCAGGCCACAACAGGTTTAGGTCGTTTTCTATGTTGTTTACTGAGCCTTAACAGTATAGCTAGAGTGAAGATAGGAGCTTGAAAATGCTTTCCCATGGCATAATTTAGGCTTTAGAATTATCCCCGAAAGTTTGTTGTTAAGCAACTGTTTTCCGGGATAGCCAAAAACATTTCACCTTGAATTCTGCCTAATTCTAGATGGGAGTCTTTTTGCTATTTGATTGCTTCCATTCTAATTGTTTTTGTTAAAGCACTAATTACACTAATATAGATTACTAAGCACTTAGATAGATTACCAATAATGTTTGGAAATAGGCTAATACTTTTCTGTTTGACTAAGTTCAAAGTTCATTAGTAATCAATAGAAAAATTTCACAAAACTATCAAATCTCAAAACTACAACCTCACCCACAGTGAGGTTATCTCGTGTATGGGATATACACTCATAAATAAATAATATCACTGTCTCCATATACCGGAATAAAAAGATGGTCCGTCAACTCTCCAGATGGTAATAAAAAAACAAAACACTCAATAAATTCGAAATAACCAAATAAAGGTAAATAATATGAGGAGCCTCCACCCAGAATTCAACAGAAATGGTTCGTTAAATTAGTTTTATTATTAACCATTGTTTTGTTCAAATTTACAAAATTCTGAAATTTATTCCAATTTTATATAATGCTATGCAGTGGTGAAAAACTGGGCCTTTCATAATTTACTGAAAGGCTGAATCTCCAAATTGCCTTGGGTCAAGTAAGCATCTAAATTCTTATTATCATCCAGAATAAACGTATTATCTTGATAAAAACAATCAGGCAAAATACGTTGAACATGTTCTGTCATATGAAGAATAGAATGGAAAGAAAGGAAAAGATCCAGTGGAAGAATATTTAATATTTCATACATAATTTTCATTGATGATTTACAGGGTAAGAACAAGGGTTATATGGAGGCAGCATCTGGCAATGCTGTTCCCTTTTTAGCCTACCCTAAAATACTTTATACCTCTCTTTTCCTGTACTGTAAAATGTAATGGAGGGTAAAGAAGGCCGATTTTTCTTTTCACCAGTAGACCTACCAGCTTAAAGTTAACACGCCTACTTAACCTGTCATTAAACCTAGACCTACTTTGTGCAGACTAGCCTACTTTGTCACAGCTCCCTTGCAACATCTAGGGTAAATAATTGTTTTTTATTTACATGTTTTAAAATATTTTACAGATAGTAGTTGAACTAGGTGTGTGTAGCTTTCAGAGATCAGCTGAGATATCAATTTCTGAAAGCCATTGAAGGTTTCTTTTTCATGTAATAGGATACTACTTTCTTGACAATATCTAAGAAAGTAGTGTCCAGAAAGTGACTGTCTACCCTAAAGGAGGTCAGGCATAAATTCTTTTAGTACATGCTTTGCATATTCCATGGACAGTTTAATTGATATCAGGGAATTATTATAGGTTTGATCAGTTCTTTTGTTGTATTTAAGCAATCAGTTGTGGACAAGATCGAAATTGGGCAGAATGTCTGCCAATTAGACCTTACTATTAAAAATGGATTTATTTTAGGGAATGAATGATGAAACTGTAAAAAATGGAAGGAAAACATGGTTGAACGAAGGATCCCAACAGATGAGTGGCTATACAGAGATTGAGACTAGGCCAGCTGATTTAATTGAAGATGGGTGTGAAGGAGACTTCTCTCGGGTCAATGAATTATACCAGCAAGAGCAGGTTTGTCATAGACTTTTTCACCTTTTTGCAATTTTTTCAGTTAATTCCCTTACTTTTGTCTTTTTTCGGTTAACCTTGGGCTATTTGTATTTTTTTTTTGTATTTTGGACTTCTGTATTGCAAGACTCAAATCTGTAAAAGTTCCAAAGTGATTAAATGGCAGCTTTTGTGACAATTACCTTAAATCACATCTTGGAGAGATTGAAGATTTTGTTGTCCTGTAGAATCACTCTGTATTGATGACCACATAAAAATGAAAATCGCTGACCTGTTGTAGTGATTCGTCCGATTACTTCACATTCAAGTGGAAGACCTTAAATCACATCTTGGATAGATTGAAGATTTTGTCGTCCCGTAGAATCACTCTGTATTGATGACCTCATAAAAATGAAATCCGTTGACCTGTTGCATTGATTCGTTTTATTACTTCCCATTCTTGTTGAAGACCTTAAATCACATCTTGGAGATATTAAAGATTTTGTCGTCCTGTAGAATCACTCTGTATTGATGACCTCATAAAAATGAAAACTGCAGACTTGTTGTAGTGATTCGTTTGATTACTTCACATTCAAGTGGAAGACCTTAAATCCCATCTTGGAGAGATTGAAGATTTTCTCCTCAACATCATTCTCTTTACAGTAATGTATGAATTTTATCCCAGTTCATTAATAACGACTCTATAACTGGATAATAAATGAATATTTGAAATGAATGAAACGAAATGAATATTTGAAATGAATAGACTTTGTAGCTTAAAGGTAGACCTCTCGACATCAGATCGAGACATCACTGGTTCAGATATGTCCTTTGATTTTATTCAGAAAAAAAGAACAGTTATGACATTAAATTTTAACATAAAATAATTTTTTCTTTTTTTATCCAACAGTTATATTTTGTTCCTAACTAGATGGCAAAAGTGGAGTATGTCCTTTTTTGCAACGACAGCAGCAATGTTACTTGTAAAATACAATTGATTATGCTATTTTTCTGCGAATTTGTATCCATGCTTTTTGAAGATTGTCCTGCTGATTAACATTTTTGAATTAAATTAAAAAACAAGTTTTTTTTTAACTGAAAGTAAGGAGTGACTTTGAAACTTAAAACGAATAGAAATTGTTCCGTGTGTGAAAGGGGTTGCCCCCTTCTCAACGTCTCGCTCTTTTCTCTAATTTTTTTTTAGTGTTTTAAAAAGTAGAGCTGTAAGAAAGAGTCAAATTCAAAAACGTTCAGAAATCAAATAAAAAGAAAGTTTTTTTTTTCGATTTTTTAAGATCGACTCCTGAAAGACAAGTGTCGTTTAAATGGAATAATAAAAAGCTTTTATAGAAGTACTAAAAAACTTTAGCGTAAAGAATGAGGTGATGAGGAGGGGGGTTCCCTTCATATATGTAATAAAAGAGTAAAGCGTTAGCGCAAAGAGCGAGGCGTTGAGGAGGGGACAGCCCCCTTCACGTACGGAATAATTTTTGTTCGTTGTAAGTTTTAATGCGGCTCCTTACTTTCAATTAAAAAACTTGTTTTTTTTTATTTAATCCTTTTTGAGCTAAGGTGTGGCTAAAATTGAATCATGTCCAAGTATGTTTGGTGCTCCTGTCGTTTCAAGTTTTCTTGCCATGTGAAGTGTCAAGCTTTAGGATTAGTTTAATGCTAAGCGGGGCATTAGTCACCTACTTTCTTTGATAGTCACTGTAAAGCGATAGATTTTCAGTTGTTGTTGAATTGATTTAGTGTTTGCATTCTGATTTGGTTTGCTTGCTATCAGTTTTGTGTTTTACATGTCTGCTCTTTGTATATGTTACTCAACCTCTAGTTTTTCTTGTAGTGGGATGTAAATGAATTATAAAATTATTTATTATTATAGGCCCAATAAGGGATTTATGGAACTTGGTTAAGACTACCATGTAGTGACTTTGGTGTATTGTGTTTTATATTCCCAAGAAGATGATTGGCATGTTGTGCTAATTGCCCTGTAATTATGCGGGAGAGATCATCACCCTTATTGAAAATCGAAGTGACGTTTCCTTTTTTATTTCGATCGAAAGGTAGCCAACCAGGGTTCGGATACATGTTAAATTGTCGTGAAAGAGGCTCTTCTAAAATAGCAGCAATTTGGGAAGTTGAGTCATTTGGACCAATGTGTTTAGGACCAATGTGTTACATCTCGACCAGCCGTTTAGGACCAAAGGAAAAGCAGGTCGTCCCATAAATGGGCAGGGGGATGTTATAAGGAAAGATTTAAGGGAAATAGGACCTTCTTGAGAGAGTGTAATAAGAGAGGCTTTGGATAGATTGGGATGGAGGAGGAGCATGCGTAGCTGTTTTGGCCTTAGGTGGCTTGGTGCTGCAATGAGCTGTTAGTAGTAGTAGTAGTATCGATATAAAGTGATTAATTTAAGCATTTTAAAGTCTGGTAAAACACAAAATGGTAAACTGAATAAGCAGATGCTAAACATTCATTTATACCTCATGGTATTACTAGGATATCCGTCAGAACCTTGCCATATGTCAGTAGATCAGAAACTGAGCGATTACCAGGTTGACGTACAAAGATATTATTTTGGAACCTTTTTGGGTTACTTTTATTACTAGTGGTTAATGCTTCATCAAGTTTTGTGGCTAACCTTCGGGTTCGAATCGCAGTTGATTATTAACCAGGTTGTGATTTCTATGCAACTGTATTGTCAGCACTGTACAGTTCTCGGGTGTCAATTTGCAGGACCACAATGGCAGACCACAATATCAATTTGCAGGACCACAATGGTTATTACTACAAACCGGGAAATTGTATTTATGTCATTCATTTAATTAAATCCTATTGTGTAGATATTTCTCGTTTCAAGAGTGAAATCAGGGTAAGTTTTTGCCATGTAGCATAAGGGGTTATTCTGCGCTTTATTTCCAGGCTGCACAGAAATGGCGAATATGCGCACGGCCTTGCATTTTGGGTTATGCCTACACTGAGGTGCAAGGCCCTTTTTAGCGTGGGGCCACACAGGTCGCACATGCTTAAGGATAAAACTGGCACCATGTTCTTTTTAAGGGGCTTATTCCACAGACTCTTTCATTGATTAGCTTCTTCAGTCCAGGGGTAAGGAATGTCAAGGAAAGTTCTTATGGAACATGGCCTTGTCTAGCTCATATAGGAAATTAAAGCACTATTTGTGAAAGATTTTGACTACTTGTCGTTTCTTGACTTCTTATTTTTCTATTGCAAGGTTAGCCTCATTTAGCCTCTTGCAGTTTTCGTCATTACTTTCGTTTGTTGACACGGTATAATGGCGGCTTTTCAAATACTAATAGACAGCTAATGGACTCAATTTTGCTGAGACATAGTTTGTAAAAAAAATCCTCCAGCGAGAAGAAAAATGAATAAAATAATTCAGACTCTGCATTTCACATTCAGTCGTGCGAAAAAAACGAGCGGGGTTTGTTTCGAGCTGCCGCAGGACTGACACTAGCACCTTTGTTGCCGAAAAGCGTTGCTATTCCATTGATTACTGTATAGGAAGAAACGCTTCGAAAGATCGGAACTGAGCTAGGAGAATTTAGACTTAAAGATTTTTGACAAAAGACTTCAAATCTAGCTGAACTGAAGAAAGAAGATGATAAGCTTCAACATAGAGAGGGTAAATTACAAGAATTTAATGTAAAAAACTAAACAAAAGGCTTTAAATGTGGCTGCATAAAAACATAATTCTGACTAAAGACTTCAAATGTGGCTCTATGGAAAAAAAGAAGGATGACGGCTTTAGGTTGGCTAAGAAAAATATAGATTTCATGAATTCAAATTTGGCTTTTTTGAAAAAAAAGAAAGGCTTCAATAGTTCGAGAAGTTAAGTTACAAGAATTCTGTCTTCAAAATTTTAGACTTTAGATTCTGGCTGCATGAAAAAAAAAATTCAGATAAAAGCTTTCAAACATGGCTCCATGGATAAAAAGAAGAATAAAAGTTTCACAAGGGGGGCTGTTTAAAACGAAGTCAAACTGTAAGAGTTCAGACAGATGACTTTGAATCTGAATATATGGTGAAAATTTTTGGATTTTTGAAGACTATATGAGTAGAAAGCCTGGGCGCAGTCTAAATCAAAATGAAGGTTTTTAGTTTAGATTTTTGTTCCAAGCCAGTGTGTTCTAATGGATTTCTTTATTTTCAGGGTGACCAACCATGGTGGAAGTCCCAGTTTTTCATATCCCAGCCAGTATTATTTGGAACGTGGGACGGCGTTTTTACCAGCGTTATGATAAATATTTTTGGTGTTATTATTTTTCTACGAAGTGGTTGGATTGTTGCCAATGCTGGCATTGGTCTGGGTGTTCTTATTGTCTTATGCTCTGGTACGAGCTTTTCATTATTTCGAAGTTTATTTAAGATTCAATTTAAAAATATATAAAAATACATAAATACATAACACGTAATACATAAAAACATAAGATACATTTAAAAATACATAAAAATACATAATTGCATAAATACATAATACATAAAAATACATAAGATACATTTAAAAATACATTCAAAACTGTAGCTTTACCAATTCATGGCATCGTAAAAAAGAATTTATATTGTACTAAACTGCTAAATTAAATTCTTTTGCAAGATGGGGGATGGTTTGGTAGGGTGTAAAAAATGGAACAATTGTTGTATTTGGACATTAAATATTTGGTTGACGGACTCTGTATACCAGTCTTAGAGGAGAGTTCCTTCCACCCCCTTCTTTAGCCTTACAAAATTACAATAGTAAAATTGATAAGTAAAATTCTGGTGTTTAAAGTTCAGGGTTAATTAAAAGTCCTTATTAGGAAATTTAGATTAAAGTGGCTGTTTGAGTTTATTGATAAATATAAGACAATTGAACATTTGTCTAAGCGAGCAATTTATGAAATAACACTCCGAAGCTTTCTTTTATGGGTTGGAACTTAGCCACTCAAGATGTGTTCCCAGTAATGTTTCTAGCCTTCAAAGGCATACCAAGGTGTTAGTGTGGGGGGGGGGGGATGGATTTTATCGACTGAATGGTCATTTTTACCGATTGATTTGGGTGACATTGCTAATACAATTACTTACTTTTTTCTTTCACCAACAGATACTGATCTTCTGTTATCGATTTTACCTTATATTTTTTCATCGCGCCAGTTACCTAATAGAAAAACAAAAACAAAATAATTGAGCCAGTAAAATACCGGTGCTTCGTGCCACTATTTTACCGACTGGCTGACAACGTTTCCCCCATGCGTAACATCTCTACTAGTCTCTCTTAGTTTTCATCTCTTTATGTTACATTGCCCTTCCACAACTGTACTTGCTTTTTTAGGCACACCTAAGCCAAACAGATTGTTTGATCTCGTTCAGACACACTGACAAATACTCCTCCATTCTAGCCTGTAGCCTACTTGTATCAGACATGAATTTATTTTGAGGGGGACGGTTGATGAAGTTTTGAAGTAGGGTGTTTTGAAAGTTTTGAAGTAGGGATCAGAAGCCGTCCTAGCCGAGTCGGTTGGTGTGCTGGATTTGGGATCCTTTGTCTGAAAGGACGCGGGTTCGAATCCCAGTGTACCCAATTGTTCAGTTTGGGACGGGAGTCAGTGGCGTGACTCTGTAAGCTTAGCCAGAGTCGACCCAGCTTTAAATGGGTACCTGGAGAAATCTGGAGAAGGTAAACAGGAAGGGTGTGCGAAAGCACAGGATGGTTGGCCCCCAACCCCCCATTGCACTTCCTGGCTGAAGGGCCAAGAAATGGAGATCAGCACCGCCGGTAGGGACTGTAAAGTCTAATGCCGTATCCTTTACCTTTACCTTACAAAGTAGGGAAATGCAAAAAAGTCAAGTACAGAGAATATATAAGAAATTAGAATTAAAATTGCAAAAATATTAATAGGATGTTTTATAGGGGACATGGACTGAATGTTCTACCCATGTACGTATCTGCTCAGTATTACCGTCATTTGTTAAATACACTGATCATTTAAGTGTTTATTCATGTTTTTTTTTCTTGCTGGCCGGTGTTTACCAGCCCCCTTCCTTCCTTGGTGTTTTTGACTTTTTGTCCTAAGTCTTTAAGAACGATTCCTGAAGGACAATGGTCATTTAATTAGAACAATATTCTTTGTTTTAATATCATATGAAAAAACCTTACCGTAAAGAGCGATGTCTTGAAGAGGAGGCAACCCCTTTCATATACGTAATAATTTCAGTTTGTTTTAAGGTTTGATGTTGCTCCTTGCTTTCAGTTGAAAAACTTATTGATTTTTAATTTACTTACCTACAAATAATATTTGTTAATGGAAAACATACTGAGCACGTTTTTTTAAAGAAAAGTAAAGAGCTTCATTAAACCGAAAATGAACAGAAATAAAGTTAAATAACCTCCAAAGTAAAAACTATGGAGTCTAATAGAAAAATAAACAAAAGGTATGAATTTTTTTTTCTATGAGAAAGATGATGACAATAAAAAATGGACAGACGTTAACTAAAAAAAATTCAAGAAACGAGTTTATCAAAGAATAGTAAAGAATCTCATTAAGCCAAAAATGAGTAGAAATAAATTCAAATAATTTTCCAAGTGAAAACTAACACAAATCACCGTAAATAAATGAATTAAACCCGAAATGAACAGAAATTATAATAAATAACTAATTCAAACTCAAAATGAGAAACAATAAACATGAGTTGGACCAGGGGCAGATCTAGAGCAAAATCTTGGGGGAGGCCCAATTTGACAAGGGCGCCGATGAGCAAAATCTCTGGGGAAGGGAGCAATGTGACAAAGGTGCTAGTAATTGACTAAGGTGACAAATTTATTCTAAAAAAGAGTAAAAAAAGAAAAACAGTGAATAAGGGCACCAGAAAAATCTTGGGGTGGGCCCCCGCCCCCCTGGGTAGGGCTGATAACCACCACACCTCCTCAAGACCAGAACATAATTTGTACTTTACTTAAAACAAAATACATTTTAAATCTTTTCACTCTTTTGACTTTATCAAATAAAGAAGTATTGACAATACACGGTTAGTTTTTATTTTTTTTTAGGAAAGTGCAAACTATGTTCTTGTCTTGAGAAGACATGGGTGTTGTCAGCCACACTCCTTTTAATTTTTGCTCGTTTTGACTTTGACTAGTTTATCTATTAGTACTGTAATTTCTGTTAGTTTTGGATTTAATTTATTTATTAATGGTGATTTGTCGTAGTTTTACACTTGGAAGATAAGAAAAACAAACTCGTATAATTTGACAACATTTTCATCCGTAAAAACTTATACAATAGAGTTTGTTGGTTCCCAAAGCCAACTATCCTTTCAAAGAATAGCTAAACCTTCTTAAACTTTTTGGTGTCATATGTTTTTTCTTAATTTTGATGACTGTTCACCTATATTTTTTTTTCTTCGATCTTTTTTTTATTTACCGCCTGCTATTGCCAAAAATTGCAAAAGTTCGTATGAAGTCTTTTCAACAAAAATGGATTTGTTTTTTTCTAAATTTTTAAGATACTTTTGGTGCATAAATTCCTCTTTTTCCCGTTCCTTAGCACTTTTCAACGGAAATAAAATTATCATATCTGGAAAGCCTTTATTTTCCACGGGGGGGGGGGTTATTTTCTGGGGGGGGGGGGTAAACCCCTAGAACCTTTTTCTTTGTCATCCTTTAATGCTTTTTTTTACAGAAGTGCATTGAAATTTTACTGAAAACATCCATCCAATAAATCTAAAATTGCATCTCTGCAGAAAGTACTCAATCTTATTACTGCTACTATAATTGTACTATTGCTCTTCCAGTGACTTCATGCTAAGAATACTCCCGGCGTTATAGTTTCTATTATGAATTTTTTTACTTTGACTACTATGACCCCGACTACTTCCGAGCTTCCTTTAACCGCTATCTCTAGCACAACTGCTCATGCCACGACTAAAACTACTAATCGTAACACAAACATTCTGAGCACAATCACATTTTTGTCATGACTGCTACAACGTTTCTACTATTAAATACCAGTATTTACTGGGATTAATAAAAATTATTCGCCAACACTATGAGTATATACAAATTATACTGAGTAAGAATCAAACTAATAAAATGCAGTAATAGGCAAATTTTATATGTAAGTAAAATTTAAATGCAAAAAATATATATAAAATGTAATAAAAAAGGGGCGAATTTCAAATTGAAACTGGCGAAAACTAGAACCGAATTATATGTCACACTTAAAGCAAACAGAAATGTATATATAAATAATGAAATGACCACTAAAATGAACAAAATTTTATGCAGAGATTTGAGTTGCTGCCGTCCTCTAATCCCCTTTCTCCCTAAGGTTAGATTGGTATCTGTGCTTTTGCTGAGGAATAAAAAAAAACAATAATATAAAAATGCTGTTAAAACTCCCAGGATTTCTTTTATATTAGTATATATGTAGCAATCAGTTTATTACTACTAGTCCAATATGCAAACTAATTTTCCATGTTTTCTTCATTTTAAATACATTTATTTCAAATGCACAGAAAACATTAATTTTACAATCTATTTAGTTTTCAGTAAACCAAAAATGACAATCTCGGCTTTTTTTTGGGTTTAAGTGGGAAAGGGGCATCATGACCATTATTTTGCGGTCTGAAACCTTGTTGACCTTTTATTGTTCTACTTTGCTCGATAGATTTTTTTTGGGAGGGGGGAGGGCAAAAATCTAATTTGAATATTCGATTTAGTTTTCTAATTTGAAATTTGCATATATAGAGATTTTTTTTTTTAACTTACCTTCAGGTAATTCTCTTAATGGAGGCTTGTTACAACTAAGTCATTCTTAAATTCTACTTATGGGATTTTGCGTCCTTCCCTTTGAAGAATAAAATCTAATCTTTGAAGAAAAATAATATTCTACAACGGATAAATGAAGGGGGGAATAATAAATTTAAAATCTTAAGGGTGGTAAAATTGGCGAATAATATGTTACCAGTCCGTTTTAATTGTGGGACTCTTCCGTCAATGTGAAGAATTTAAAATCTTAAGGGTAGTAAAATTGGCCAATAATATGTTATTAGTCCGTCAATTGTGGGACCCTTCCGTCAGTGTGAAAAATCTCTAACTGTATGACGGCTAATGCTTAGTCGTTTAACTTGTCAGGTTAATTATAAAAAAAAAATGAATTTTCAAACGCTTAATCATTTGTTTATCTAACGATAAAACTAGTCAGGATTTGGAAATTAAAACAGCTTGAAGATTGTTGTTACTATTTTTTGATATCTATAAGCCGTTCATAATTGTGCGCACATATATAATTAACATACAGACGTAACTGTTTTAAGTAAAAATGGACGCGAGAGGTTTCTCCAGGCCCATACCTCCGAAGTGGCAATATTTGCCACATTATTTCCAATGTTATATGCATAATTTTGCTTTTTTTTTATCGAAATTACATTTTTTTCGAAATATACTGAGGTACACGTAACTGCTGTTGAGTGCCTTTGGGATTTTCTGTCTACGCACGACGGTTCTTGTATATTTATTTGTTTGTATATAATTTGGAACTTATTCTAGCTCCTATCACAACTTGTCTTGGGGGATTTCTGAGCATGTTGATTTTAAATCTGAGGCTAATGCTACAATATTGTAGTCCAAGGCTTATGGGATTTCGAGTTAACCAATTACAAATATATGGTTGAAATTGTGATTTGAGTATCTTAAACATAATTTTACAAATGTGTTGCAATTTCTACCACAATTTGTGTCACATTTTAAATCTGAGGCTAATATCCGAATATGGAAATCCGAGGAGTTTTGGTTATTTGAAGTAACTAATTACAAACACGTGGTTGAAATCTAAAATTAAATGCCTAAACCAAACATATTCCAATTTCTACTACAATTTGTATGCGCATTTTTTATTACAGTTTGTTTCAGATTTGTGTCACCCTAATCTTTTTTCAATTTACACAATTTATTTTTGCTTTTAGTTTCAGTTGTGCTTATCTCCGTCCTGTCTGCCATTGGTATATGCGAAAGATGTAAAGTAGAGAGTGGTGGCGTTTATTTCCTACTAAGTCATGTTCTTGGCTCCAGGATTGGCGGTGCTGTTGGGCTTCTTTATTGCTTCGGACAGGTAGGTTATAAGGGCTCACAGGGGACTACGTTAAATAGCAAAAATAGCGACGAAGACCACACTGTCTTTCCGTATCAAACAATCACAATTTAGAAACAATAAGGAAATTGTCTCAAGACAGTGGAAATCAATTCAGTGATTTGGCCCTTTGTCCAAGGACCGTCTTCAGCACAACACCAAAATACAGACACACACACACACACACACACACACACACACACACACACACACACACACACACACACACACACACACACACACACACACACACACACACACACACACACACACACACACACACACACACACATATATATATATATATATATATATATATATATATATATATATATATATATATATGTATTATATATATATATATATATATATATATATATATATATTATATATATATATATATGTATTATATATATATATATATATATATATATATATATATATATATATATATATATATATATATATATATATATATATATATATATATAAACTTACATTAAAATGCGAACATTAAAACTAGAAATGTTCTAAAAAAAAAACTTTTTTAACAATCCTTACGTATAATCCTAATCGTATATTCAAAAACACTCACTGGCAAATACCTGAAATAAACAGCATTGAACATTAAATATTTGTCAAGATAATATTATTAAAATACCTAATAAAATAAGGAACAAATGATTTGCAATATCTCTCGGTACTAGAAGCTGGGTGAGTCATCAACTGTGACAATTATTTTTTATTTATCAAAGCTTAGTGACTAGTCCTTTAGTAGGGTGTCTCTTGCTCGGGTATTAGACCACGATTAGCTGGGGAATTCAAACAATTTAGTCCAAATCGATATGTCAACTCATGTGTACGACTATCAAGTGAATTCAAGTTGAGTTGTTTTAGTGCATCATCATATGTTGAGTAGTTCTATCCAAGTATAATTTTTACAGCTCTTTTTTATATCATTTCAAGTCTATCTGATTGATCTTTCGTCAAACCCGGATGCCAAGCTGGACACGCATACTCAAGAGAAGGTATAACATAGCTGCAATATACAGATTTTAAAACCTCAGTTGGCATACCAAATCTCTTCAGGTTGGAAAACGAATGTAAAAGTGAGGCGTCTTTTGTAGTCAGATAGTCAACGTGCGAGTTCCATCTTAAATCTTCATCCAAAAGTACTCCAAGCATTTTAAGTTTTCTTTATTGGCTGTAGGGAAATAGAAGAGTGGCTGTTAATCTTTAAGAAGGAAAAAAGTCATATAAAAGCTCTTAGTTTCTAGTTCTAGTTTCATAGTTCACTGACCGCCAGTTTTACCTTCCCTAATTCAGCTTTTATGTCATTAAAAATTCTCGTCAAGTGAGACTCTTCGGTAGTCTGAGGGCTTAGTTGCAGTGTTAAAACAGTGGAATCATGAGCAAGCTTAAAACGCTCTCGAACTGTTGATAAAATACGATTAAAACAATTAGACAAGAAAGTGGGCCTAATTTTATGACGAACGCAAAAAATATCTAAAAATCTAGATGGCTCATGATAAGGGAGTTGGACACACTGAGATCTTTTAAAAAGAAAACTAGCAAGCATACGTACAACAAGTAGAAGGGCACCCATAACCTTAACTTCTTCTACTACTTCATTATGGACAAGACTATCAAAAGCCTTTACTATATCAGGAATATTGCATCAACCCAAAGCCCATTTTTTTCTAAGTGTTTAAGAATGATATCCAACAAAGAAACCAAATAATGAACAATACCATACTAGCGTCTAAATCCAAATTGTTGGGAATCTATGTTATCTTTTATGTCCTCAAATAGACAATCAAAAATAAAGCTTTCAAATACTTTTGAAAGAGCCGGTGTTTTCGAAATCCGTAGTATCCTAAGATACTATATACTACTAATATATAAATACTATATATAGATACTAAGATACTAAGTAGTATCCGTAGATATACTACATATCCGTAGTATCTTAAGATACTATGTACTACTAATATATAGATACTATATATAGATACTAAGATACTAAGTAGTATCCGTAGATATACTGCATATCCGTAGTATCCTAAGATACTATATACTACTAATATGTAGATACTAAGATACTACAAAGATACGAAGTAGTATCCGTAGATATACTACATATCCGTAATATTCCAAGATACTATATACTATTAATATATAGATACTAAGATACTAAGTAGTATCCGTAGATATACTACATATCCGTAGAATCCTAAGGAGCCTTACATTCTGTGATTGGAGTAATATAAGCCTGTTTAAAAATACTAGGGAAAACACCATCAATAAAACACTGGTTAAAAATTGGCATTAAAGGAGTAGATAGAAGATTAGCACACTCAATAATCAATTTGATTGGTATCTCACTTGGGTAGCTAGATTTACGAGGATCAAGTGCCTTCAACTTCTTAACAACTGAACTAATATCTAGGATAAGGATATTTGAAACTGAGTCATTAGGTGGTAATACTGTTAGTCGCGGATGGATTTTGCAAATTGATGCAAAACATTCATTAATCTCTTTGGGTTGCAGAGGTTTACCATCATTATCGCTAATTCAACTTTTTTTGCCGATAATATTTTGAACTTTATGATGGAACTTCCTTGGATTGATATATTTTGCTTTTTATTTTTGAACCATATAGCTTACGTGAACATCTTATTTTATACTCAATTGTGTTTCTTAATCTTTTGAAATCTTCCTCAGGTCCAGCAATTCATTCCTCAATTTTATCAGATCCTGAATATCTCGAGTAATCCATGGTTTTTCATTAGGTTTCACATATTTTTTGGGGGAAAAATTTCATAGTATTTTTTGAACCGTTCCCTACAAAATAAACATGCCATTTTGTCACAATCAGACAATGAGAGGATATCACGCTAGTCACGATTTTTGAGCAATTTCCTGTAGAAATTTACTAGCTCAGGCGTGTAGGGCCTGTATACCGCACTATTTTTTGTCTATTCGGGATAAAATGATTAGGTACCAAAGCAACACACTGGTGGTCACCCATGCCTAGTGGGGGTGATGTAACTGCGGTATTGTAATATCCCGTACAGTTGCTTAAGATGAGATCTAATGTAACATACGGTTACCTCTTGTTGGCACATTAACAATCTGCTTAAGTGACAGTGAATTGCTTATCACTTAGGGATCCAAGTCATTCAAGTCGCCATCAATTATGATACCAGCATTAGGATACAAGGATCGTGTATTGTCAGTGCAATTCAATAAGTAATTCACAAGGTCTTTACGATAAGGGCCATGGAGCGGATAGTAAACAACACATTTCTGTGCTACTTTTTTAGGTAGCCTCTTAGGCCTGTACCACAACCATCTATTTTTTATAGATGATCGACAAATAATACCAACACCGCCACCATGTGCTACCTTTCATCGGGTGCCATTCTTGGTTTAAAATCCGTATCATATCCATCAAATGCAACATACTCTTCAGTCGCAAACCACGATTCAGAGATACAAGCAATATCATTAAGTTCATTTTTCGAGCATAGTTCGACCTCTTCCATTTTGTTCATAAGTGAACGGACATTTGACACTAGTATTTTTGGATGTGAATAGGGATGAATTAAGGGCTTTACACTGGGGTCTCAAATTTGCTTGCCAGCATAGTGAATCGGTTCCAAGTTGGGAAACTCAGAAAACATGGTTTGACTGGTGGGTGAATTATTGATTTCTTTAAATTCCAACTCTGTTGGTTGTTTGGTCCGGACTGATTGTCGAAAGGCTGGCTAGTGTTGGTTCTTGCCAGTTTTCCTAGGATTTCAAGAGGGGGGCTGGTATGATGGAGGAGGGATGTGCACTGGCTGACTGGCATGAGTTTCAAACTCATAAGAGGGACCGGATTTGGCAGCCTGCATAAACAGAGGTGCATTTTTTTTCGCTCCCCGTTTTTTTGACTTCGTAATTCAGTCTTAAAACGTGGCTTTCTCTTTCTGTGGAAAGTGAGAAGAACATTAGGATAACAATTCATGAAACAAAATCTATGAGCGAAATTTTACACAAAGATTTGTGCGGCAGAAGACAACATTCGTCATGGCTGCTTTGAAAAAAATCCATGTAAATTCATGCAAACCTTTAAAAAAATCCATGCAAATATGAAGAAACGTGCGATTCTCTGCCTTTCTGCAGCCTCCTTTTCTGTGAAATTTGCAAACACGTCGCTCAGGGATATGATTAGTTGTATGAGTCTCTTCATCTATATGAATGTACTGAGGATACCCTTGTTAAGTCTTTGTGACTTGGCTGGCAACAGTGCTACTGCATTGAACTGATAGATCATTACTGGGAAATTTTGATCCACTCCTATTTCAATGATTTAAGCACTTTTCATAGGTAAAAATAAATAATCGTCTTAAGGACTTCTGCAGAGGAAGAACTATGCATGCCGTGTAAGCATTGATGACAAACGTGGGGCTGTCTTTAGTCGTTCCGTCACATATGAGACAACTCAGGTCAGAACCTGGACAGTCTTTCCACTGTTATATTTTCTACAGCACCCATAAGTTTCGGTTCTACGCCAGGAGCCGCTGGTGATTTTGGAAACACGTTTTCACTCGGGAAAATAATCTTCGTTTTTAAAATTGATCATGGTTCTTCTCGTTGTTATTTGACTGTCTTACTTCAGTTTAGTTAGAATACAGTTTTTTGGAGAATGTTTTTGTGCAAATTACACACACCAAGGTCTTCTTCAAGTCATTTGAGTACTTAGTTTTTCCACAGCTAAAAGGAGACCATTTGTTGCATTTAATACACTGCACGCCACCTGCTTTGCTGGCTATTCTTTTTGAGCAGATGCCGCAATATTCTGGATCTATAATAGATGCTGAAACTATGCACAAAGAGTTTAGTTGAGTTAAATCCTCTAAGTTAATTATATCTCTTAGTCCAAATCTCCGCAGTCAATAAATCACTAAATCCCGAGGGAATTTATAATAAGTAGCAAAAATGTTAATAGCAAGTAAATAAAATAATCCGATCGTAAATGTCTCTGGGGAAATCACACAGGTTGAACCTTACCTTATTAAATGGTTAATACCCAAAAACTAGGTTTTCACGCAACGAGCTCTCAATACTGAACTCAAAGATAGATATCTTTGTGCACATTTCAGGTTGGACCAAAATAAACTTTGGCCTTTAATTAAGATCTAATTGTCAGTAAATACAAATTAAACTGTTTCCGAAACTTTGTAGTTTCATTGAGTAGCTCTGCGCTCTCATTGGCGCTAGTAGTTTTTTCTTACTTCACTCATCTGTTTACAATGACGCTCCCATTCATTCTTGAGATTGGTTTTGGTGCCACTTCTTTCAGAAACTGTTGAAGAGATTTTTGTAGATAATTTTGTGAAATATAGAAGGTGGGGCTTACTGATATTTTCATCTTAGGGATGGGGGACCTTTATAGGGAGAACTGGGTAGTCGGTCATCAAAGACGATCTTTGGGTAATGAATGGTTTCCAGGTGTTTGATTTGTTCCTCGAGGTGGGATTAGACGCTGCTGCTCAAAATCATGGAGATAATTTTTCTTTCTTGTTGACTTTTTAGAATGAAAAAGAAGAAACAAATATCAGAATCTAAGGGAAGGTATTACTCCCCTCTCCCTCCCTGCCAAGATCAGAATAGGGCTTTGAAACATGGAGTTCCCAAGGAACAGCTGTCTCATAATGTCTTTTGAGCGTTTATTATAGTAGCTAAGTAAGCTATAAAGGTGGATAAACTCGTCGATCCACCCTATGTTATCTTTTAGCTGAAAGCTGAGATTTTTACGAGGAGTCCGACTTAAGTGAACAGCCTATGACTTTTGTTTTCGATGCAACACACAAAAAATATTTCAAAAATATTTGTATATTTCAAAAAATATACAAAAATATAATGCACAAAAAATATAACACACAAATATTTCAAAAAATATTCATACATTAAAGAATATCACATAAACAACCACACACAGAAAACCATTCAGGGCTTTTCTTTATTGAAACAAGGTCCTAAGGACTCTTAAGAACCGAAATGTCTTAAGATAGGATCTTAAGCAAAATCTAAACTTCGTGAGGGTATAAGGGTAGTAGAGGTTAACCTACCACCCATTCAACGACACTGCAGCGCCACATAGCCTCATTTCGAAGTTTCAAAATGGCCATTATACTCAATGCTGTAAAACTTCCAAAAATATTTTACACATGCATATCTTTTTGGGTTTATACACTGTCTATTCTAACGGTGTGGAAATCAAATGCACTATATCATCAGTAACTCTTAAGTAATAATTTAATTTATTTGTAATTTTCAGAGCGTTGGAGGGGCATTATGTCTAATGGGTTTTGCGGAGTCGATATCCTCGTTAATTACAGTTGAAGAATCGGCACAACCTTGGATTCAGCGTGCAATGGCAACAGCGGTTGTTTTTCTACTAGGTGGGCTCAATTTAGCTGGAGTCAAGTGGGTGATAAAGCTTCAGTTTCTTCTGCTGGCAACAATGCTTTTGGCAGCTCTAGATTTTTTCATAGGCAGCTTTATTAATGCAGCTGATACAAGTATTTATATCTTTTTCTCTTTTATTTCATCTCACATTTCTGTTTAGGCTATATATTGATAATAGGCTAAATATTAGGCTATGTTTTTATAAATAGGGATAAAACCCTGAAGATTTGGACATTTAAATGGGAACCTTGACCCGAAATATTTTCTTCATCCTTTGAGCATACTTTGTTGGGGTGTAGCGAATATAATAATTCCGCAGCTAGAGTTGTTCTCATTGGCGGTCTCAATTGCTTGTGCCAAGTAAGGGATGAAGCTTCTATTTCTTCCATTGGCAGCAAAGGTGCTGACGGGTCGAAATGTCTTTCTAACCACTTTGCCTATTATAGCTGATACACAATTTTTTTTTCTTTTGTTTTTAATATATCTTATTTTGTATACATGTCATCGTGCACTACATGACGATATGTATATCGACATATGTCATCATTTAGTATTGCTGGTCGAAATGTTATGAAAATTCTAGAACCACTGGATCGATATGATCACC
>NC_088872.1:1263199-1321867 GCF_032884065.1 Artemia franciscana | reverse complement strand
ACGCAACCATTATGTGTCTCGTCCATTTGTGCAACATCACTTTCTTATATTCAGAATCAATAACCAATTTTTCACCCAAACTACGGGTCTAATAATCACCTTTTTTGGCCACTTCTTTCCATCGAATCTGTTGAAACCTCTGCTTTGAAATCTTTCCTCTGAATCAGTATTTCTCGAGTTGGTTTATGGATGAAGTTAATTCTGTGTGGAATGTCTATTAACATTATCTTGATAGATCTTTAAACTATATTCTGATTGTCAGTTCACCTAAGATCTGGAAGATAATCCTAATCTACCTTTTTTGACGTTTTAACTTTCAAAAGTCTCCTATTCTTGAGTTTTCCATTTACGCAGTTTTCCAACTTAATATAGCAATAAGTGTTTGTACTTTTCTCCTTGTGTAAGAAGAGGAGTGGTAATATCCTTATTTGATTGGATGCAAAGAATAGGTTTAAAAGCTCTCTTAGTCCCGTGATTGGAGTAATTCAAAGATGTTTTTATTGTGAAAAGAATAACCCATCAATTTGCCTGAAGCCAATATAGACAGAAGGTTAAAGAAAGCAGAAATAGATGATCAACATCACTAAGTCCGACTGAAAGCATTCCTGTAGCGGGCGTAAAAAAAACTTTCACTACTTTAACCATAAATCTGTAATGAAGAGACAAACTGGGAAGTGTTGAAAAAAGAAACCCTTAACAGAGGCAAGGAAAAATCAGCCCGATTGTGGGTAGTAGTGCTTATAGAAGTCTATGCTTTGTGGTGTTTCCTTTATTGGAACGATCTACTTATAACTAAGTGAGAGGCTATTGAAACATAAATCTTGAATTGACAAAGCCATGAAGCTATACCTAAGGCCCACAATTTTTATTCAGCTTTCGCTCTCAACATGTCTATGATAACTCAGAACAGATTATTTTATTCCAGGATGACGGCCCTTCTTAAAAATATCATGCAAGTTTTGAGCAAGGAAGCTTAAATCAAAAATATATATGCACAAAAAGTCACCACTAATAAGAGATACTGAAGAAACTTGTCTGATCCCAATCTATATGAACATTTTATATCCAATCCTGCGCTGTTCTTTTTTTCTTTCGTTCTTTTTTTAAACAAAGTCGTATATCGCAGCCTAATAGGGTTTCTGATAAAACCCTGTCTGGTTGGTGATTAACGTTCAAATTAAATCTCAATTGAAATTCTGAATCGCAGTTCAACATCGGATGTCACCCATTCACCGTTGCATAGAAAGGGCCTCTTATCGTACTGTTTGTTTTCAGGGTTTGTCTTTTTCATTGTACTTTCGATTCTTACCTGTGCTTTTTATTCTTATTTCTGCTCTGAGGATAGTTGAGAGGAGGTATCGACTAAAGTATTTGCATTGTATTCTCCCTTTTTCGCTGGCTGTGACTTTTTTTTCACTTTTTTCTTTGTTGCCATTTTCGTTTTGCATGATTAGCCATCGTGATCTCGGAAATCATTCCTAAGAGGACTCTGATAAAATTGAATTTATTCAAAAATTTCGACGAAATTTATGAGTAAATTTTGATCTAAAACTTTTTCATATTTTCCTGATGTCATCTCATCAAAAATATTTTTACCTTTTTCAAAGTATTTCGTTTGGGTAGGTTTTTCGTCTACGTGGGAGCCCTTTACCTGGAAATACATTAGAGACTCCTAGTCCCTTCCGCTCTGTGACAGAGTCTGATGGAGGAAGGGAATCTATTTTTCTGGCACAAATCAATTAAGTAATTCTCAAAAGAAGATCCATATAGAAATAAGGAGATTAGTATCCTTGCTGAAGATAAGAAGGTATATTGCAATTTATTTACTTTCTTACGCATTAACAAATCCGACTTCGTTAGTTTAGGTTTTTCTTTTTTTTAATATTTCGGAAGACCAGGGTTTTGTTCAAGGTCAAATAAATTTCAATTTGATATTAAACCATCATAAGGAAACTAAAAACGAGAAAAATAGTCCTCCGGTTTTTCCATTGGTTAACTTAATAGAACCGGTATGCTGGAAAGCCATGCAAGTGGTAGGATTAACAAATCAAACAGTTCGTGGTAACGAACTGTAGTAAGGAGCGACCCGGCTCAATAGTAACCAAAACTCTAAAAAATTGAATTTTGATATCAATAGCTACATCAAAAGAATCGCATTTTAATGCTTATTTTAAATATATAAGTTTCATCAAGTTTAGTCTTACCTATCAAAAGTTACGAGCCTGAGAAAATTTGCCTTATTTAAGAAAATAGGGAGAAACACCCCCTAAAAATCATAGGATCTTAACGAAAATGATACCATCAGATTTACCGTATCAGAGAACCCTACTATAGAAGTTTCAAGCGCCTATCTACAAAAATGTGGAAGTTTGTATTTTTTGCCAGAAGACAAATCACGGGTGCGTGTTTATTTGTTTTTTTTTTTTTTTTTTTCTTGTTCTTCTTTTCCCCAGGGGTCATCGTATCGACCAAGTGGTCCTAGAATGTCGCAAGAGGGCTCATTCTAACGTAAATGGAAAGCTCTAGTGCCCTTTTTAAGTGACCAAAACAATTGGAGGACATCTAGGTCCCCTCCCACGCTCATTTTTTTCCCAAAGTCAACGGATCAAAATTTTGAGATAGCCATTTTGTTCAGCATAGTCAAAAACCATAATAACTATGTCTTTGGGGATGACTTACTCCCCCAAAATCCCTGGGGGAGGGGCTGCAAGTTACAAACTTTGACCAGTGTTTACATATAGTAATGGTTATTGGAAAGTGTACAGACGTTTTCAGGGGGATTTTATTTTGTTTGGGGGTGGGGCTGAGGAGAGGAGGCTATGTTGGAGGATCTTTCCTTGGAGGAATCTGTCATGGGGGAAGAAAAATTCAATGAAAAGGGCGCAGGGTTCTCTAGCATTACTACAAGAAAACAATAAAAAATAAACATGAAAACGTTTTTTCCAATGAAAGGAAGAAGTAGCATTGAAACTTAAAACGAGCAGAGATAATTACGCATATGAGGGGTTCCAAAAATACTTTAGCATAAAGAGCGAGGTATTTAGGAGGAGATAAATACCTTACTCTTTATGCTAAAGTATTTTTAGTAATTTCAACTATTTATTCTACGGCCTTTCTGATTCAGGGGTCATTCTTAAAGAATCGGGACAAAACTTACGATTTAGTGTAAAGAGCGAGGTATTAACGAGGGTACAAACCCCCTCGTATACATAATAAAAATATAAGGTTATGAAAGTTTGTTACGTAAGTTAATTCTTAAGTTACGTGTATTTTTCAAACAGTTCGTGGTAACGAACTGTAGTAAGGAGCGACCCGGCTCAATAGTAACCAAAACTCTAAAAAATGGAATTTTGATACCAATAGCTGCATCAAAAGAATCGCATTTTAATGCTGGTTTTAAATATATAAGTTTCATCAAGTTTAGTCTTACCCATCAAATATTACGAGCCTGAGAAAACTTGCGTTATTTTAAAAAAAGGGGGGAAATGCCCCCTAAAAGTCATAGAATCTTAACGAAAATCACACCATCAGATTCAGCGTATCAGAGAACCCTACTGTAGAAGTTTCGAGCTCCTATCTACAAAAATGTGGAATTTTGCATTTTTTTGCCAGAAGGCAGATCACGGATGGGTGTTTATTTGTTTTTTTGTTTTTTTGTTTTTTTGTTTTTTTTCCCAGGGGTGATCGTATCGACCCAGTTGTCCTAGAATGTTGCAAGAGGGCTCATTCTAACGGAAATGAAAAGTTCTAGTGCCCTTTTTAAGTGACCAAAAAAATTGGAGGACACCTAGGCCCCCTCCCACGCTAATTATTTTCCCAAAGTCAACGGATCAAAATTCTGAGATAGTCATTTTATTCAGCGTAGTCGAAAAACCTTATAACTATGTCTTTGGGGACGACTTACTCCCCCACAGTCCCCGTGGGAGGGGCAACAAGTTACAAACTTTGACCTGTGCTTACATATAGTAATGGTTATTGGGAAGTATACAGGCGTTTTCAGGAGGATTTTTTTGGTTTTGGGGAGGGGTTGAGAAGAGGGGGATATGCTGGGGGAACTTTCCTTCGAGAACTTGTAATGGGAAAAGAAAATTTCCATGAAGGGAGAGCAGGATTTACTAGCATTATTTTAAAAACAAACAATTAAAAAATAAAAGTGAAAAAACTTTTTCAGCTGGAAGTAAGGAACAGCAATAAAACTTAAAACAAACAGAAATTATTACCCATATGAGGGACTCACCTCCTTCTAATACCTCGCTCTTTACGCTAAAGTATTTTCGGTAATTTCAACTACTTATTCTACGGCTTTTGTGATTCAGGGGGTCATTCTTTATGAATTGGGATAAAATTTAAGCTTTAGTGTAAAGAGCGAGGTACTGGCGATGGGGCGAATCCCCTCATATATGTAATAAAAACATGAGAATACAAAAGTTCTTTACGTAAGCTAATTTATAAGTTACGTAAATCTTTTACCAATAAAAAGATTCGTAAAAAATTAAAAGTTTGAGTTGCCTTTTTAATTAACCAAAAAATCGGGGGGCAACTAGGCTTCGTCCCCCGCTCTTTTTTTCTCAAAATCATTCGATCAAAATTATGAGAAAGCCATTGAGCCAAAAAAAAAAAATATGCAAATTTCGTCTTGATTATTCCTCTGCGGAGAGCCAAAATCAAAACATGCATTGATTCAAAAACGTTCAGAAATTAAATAAAAAAAAACAAGTTTTTTCAACTGAAAGTAAGGAGTGACATCAAAACTTAAAACGCACAGAAATTACTTCGTATATGAAAGAGGCTGCTTCCTAATCAACGCCCCGCTCTTTACGCTAAAGTTTTTTACTGTTTTAGAAAGAAGAATTGAGAGAAAGAGTCAAACTTTAGCGTAAAGAGCGGGGCGTTGATGAAGAAGCAGCCTCTTTCATATACGAAGTAATTTCTGTGCGTTTTAAGTTTTGTTGTCACTCCTTACTTTCAGTTGAAAAAACTTGTTTTTTTTATTTAATTACTAATAAGAACGTTCATTAAAAATTAAAAGTTATAGTTGCCTTTTTAAGTAACCAAAAAATTGGAGGGCAACTAGGCCTCCTTCTCCACCCCTTATTTCTCAAAATCGTCTGTTCAAAACTAAGAGAAAGCCATTTAGCCAAAAAAAGAATTAATATACAAGTTTCATTTTAATAATTTATGTGCAGAGACCCAAAACCAAACATGCATTAATTCAAAAACGTTCAGAAATTAAATAAAAAAAACTAATTTTTTAGCTGAAAGTAAGGAGCGACAATAAAACTTAAAACAAACAGAAATTACTCCGTATATGAAATGGGTTGTCCCCTCCGCAATCCCTCGCTCTTTACGCTGAAGTTTGACTCTGCCACAATTCTACTTTTTAAAACAATTAAAAGCTTTAGCGTAAAGAGCGAGGGATTACGGAGGGGACAACCCATTTCATATACGGAGTAATTTCTGTTCGTTTTAAGTTTTAATGTCGCTCCTTACTTTCAGCTAAAAAAATTATTTTTTTTTATTTAATCAAAGTTAAAAATCGAGTGGTAGGATCAACAGGACTGCTTCACGTACGTTGGTAGTGTTATTAGCAAAGACGGTGGGAGCATTGAATGTTAAAAGTAGAATAGCCAAAACTCGGGGTGCTTTTTCACAGTTGAAAAAGATTGGAAGAATAGAAAAAAAGTTTGCAAACAAAATTTTAAATTTTGGAAGTTACAGTGATGATAATGGTCAAATATGTTCTGAAGCATGGGCGCTCCGACAAGTGGATGAAGCTTTGCTCAGTGTTTTCCAGCGAAATCACCTACAGATTGTTCTGGGTATCCGGCTGACTGACAATATTTGAAATAGTAGGCTGTACGAACAGTATGATTCTATCCCGTTTTCTAGGGCTATAATGAAAGAAAGATTGAGATGGATAGGGCACGTTCTGCTGAAAAATTGCCGAAGATTGGCCTTTTCGGCCAACCTTTTTGGGTTAAACAATATACGAGAAGCAGATCGTCTGCCGCTCGGGTGGAAGGATGTCATAACGAAAGGTTTATGGGAAATGGGAACTTCCTGAGAGGGTGTAAAAAGGGAGATTTAGAATTGATTGGGATGAAGGAGCAGCGTGCGTAGCTGTGTTGGCCTAAGACGGCTCGGTGCTGCGATGATTCGTTAGCAGTAGTAGCAGATACTGCACTCTGGATAGGAAAAAGTAGATGGTCTTGCAAAAGCTTTCGCAAAGGTGTCCCAATTTTATGACACTGGAGTTTTTCCCTCCCCTTTTTACCACGAACAGATGCAAAAATAACTAGTGTAAATATAGTTAGGGACAAGGTGTTTAGAAGTCTTGGTCTACAAGATGCCACTAAGCAAGCCTTAGGTCCTGAGACGATCCTGAATCTGGTCCTCGAAAAGTTTGCCCATTACCTTGTCGGTTCTCCCGCTTCCTTGTTTATATTACATAAAAAAACTAGTTTTTCTAACCGAAAGTAAGGAGCGACATTAAAACTTTAAACGAACAGAAATTACTCCGTATATGAAATGGGTTGTCCCCTCCGCAATCCCTCGCTCTTTATGCTAAAGCTTTTAATTGTTTTAAAAAGCAGAATTGTGGTAAAGAGTCAAACTTTAGCGTAAAGAGCGAAGGATTGCGGAGGGGATTTTTATGTAATTTCTGAACATTTTTGATTTAATGCATGTTTGATTTCGGCTCTCCACACATAAATTATTAAAATGAAATTTACTTTTTAATTCCTTTTTTGGCTAAATGGCTTTCCCTTAGTTCTGATCAGACGATTTTGAGAAATATGGGATGGGAAGGAGGCCTAGTTGCCATGCAATTTTTTGGTTACACAAAAAGGCAACTATAAATTTTACTTTTTAATATATTTTTTATTAGTAAAAAATATACGTAACTTAAGATATAACTTACGTAACAAACTTTTATATTCTTAAATTTTTATTATGTATATGAGAGGGTTTGTACCCTCGTTAATACCTCGCTCTTTACACTAAATCGTAAGTTTTGTGCCAATTCTTTAAGAATGACCCCTGAATCAGAAAGGCCGTAGAATAAATAGTTGAAATTACTAAAAATACTATAGGATAAAGAGCGTGGTATTTATCTCCTCCTAAATACCTCGCTCTTTATGCTAAAGTATTTTTAGAACCCCTCATATGCGTAATAATCTCTGTTCGTTTTAAGTTTCAATGAAAGAATTAAGTAATAATTCGTAAGTTTCAATAAGTTTCCTTACTTTCAATTGAAAGAATTTTTCCATGTTTATTTTTTCATTGTTTTTTTTTTATACTAATTTTAGAAAATCCTGCGCCCTTTTCATTGAATTTCTGTTCCCCCATGACATATTTCTCCGAGGAAAGATCCTTCCACATAGCCCCCTCCCCTCAACCCCACCCCCAAAACCAAAAATATCCTCTGAAAACGACTGTACACTTCCCAATAACCATTATTATATGTAAACACCGGTCGAAGTTTGTAACTTGCAGCCCCTCCCCCAGGGACTGTGGGGGAGTAAGTCACTCCCAAAGACATAGTTATTATGGTTTTTGACTATGCGGAACAAATTGGCTATCTCAAAATTTTGATCTGTTGACTTTGGAGAAAAAATGAGCGTGGGAGGGGTCCTAGGTGCCCTCCAATTTTTTGGTCACTTAAAAAGGGCACTAGAACTTTTCATTTCCGTTAGAATGAGCCCTCTTGCAAAATTCTAGGACCACATGGTTGATGCGATGACCCCTGGGGAAAAAATAAAACAAACAAATAAACACGCACCCGTGATTTGTCTTCTGGCAAAAGATACGAGATTCCACGTTTTTTTAGATAGGAGCTTGAAAATTTTTGCTATACAGTTCTCTGATGCGCTGAATGCGATGGTGTGATTTTCGTTAAGATTCTGTGACTTTTGAGGGGTGTTTTCCCCTATTTTCTAAAATAAGACAAATTTTCTCATGCTCGTAAATTTTGATTACAAAGACCAAATTTGATGAAACTTATATATTTAAAATCAGCATGAAAATCCGATTCTTTTGATGTATATTTTAGCATCAAAATTCCGTTATTTAGAGTTTCGTTTACTATTGAGCCGGGTCGCTCCTTACTACAGTTCGTTACCACGAACTGTTTGAAAAGAAAATAATTCGGTATTTCGGGGCTCCTGACATTATTACTCCTTTGCGGAAGTTAGGCTCAAAATTGGAAAAGGATTATATTTTTTCTCTGGGCCCCTTCCACCTCTTAGTTCGTTTATTTTCCCGTTAGTTTTCACCTGTTTTCGCTTTATAGTTGTGTTATCTCTTAGCAGTTCTTTCGTTAGTTGAGTCATGGTTGTGGTATATATGTTTTATCGCTCGTATAGTTGTGTTATTTTCAAATTATACTCCATAATAGAGAGGCTCCGAACACCCAGCATTGTATATTAAGCTCTGAATTTGACGTTTTTTTCTAATGTGACCAGATTCGTCCTGCGCCTTGCGCCCTTTTCATTGAATTTTTCTTCCCCCATTACATATTTCTCCAAGGAAAGATCCTCCCACATAGCCCCCTCCCCTCAACCCTGCCCCCAAAACCAAAAAATCCCCCTGAAAACGTCTGTACACTTCCCAATAACCATTATTATATGTAAACACTGGTCGAAGTTTGTAACTTTCAGCCCCTCCCCCAGGGACTTTGGGGGAGTAATTCATCCCCAAAGACATAGTTATTATGGTTTTTGACTATGCTGAACAAAATGGCTATCTCAAAATTTTGATCCGTTGACTTTGGGAGAAACATGAGCGTGGGAGGGGGCCTAGATGCCCTCCAATTTTTTTGGTCACTTAAAAAGGGCACTAGAAATTTTCATTTCAGTTAGAATGAGCCCTCTTGCGACATTCTAGGACCACTTGGTCGATACGATGAACCCTGCGGAAAAGAAAAAAAAACAAATAAACACGCATCCGTGATTTGTCTTCTGGCAAAAAATACAAAATTCCACATTTTTGTAGATAGGGCTTGAAACTTCTACAATAGGGTTCTCTGATACGCTGAATCTGATGGTGTCATTTTCGTTACGACTTTTACTGCTAATCCTACGACTTTTAGGGGGTGTTTCCCCCTATTTTCCTAAATAAGGCAAATTTTCTCAGGCTCGTAACTATTGATTGGTAAGACTAAACTTGATAAACTTAATTTATTTAAAATCAGCATTAAAATGCAATTCTTTTGATGTAGCTATTGATATCAAAATTCAATTTTTTAGAGTTTTGGTTACTATTGAGCCGGATCGCTCCTTACTACAATTCGTTACCACGAACTGTTTGATTAAATAAAAAAAACAAGTTTTGTTAAGGAGCAACATTAAAACTTGAAACGAAGAGAAGTTATTCCGTATCTGAAAGGGGCTGTCCCCTCATCCACGCCTCGCTCTTTACGCTAAAGTTTGACTCTTCTTCAAAGCTCTATCTTTTAAAACAATGAAAACTTTAGTGTAAAAAGCGTGTCGTTGAGGAAAAGACAGCCCCTTTCATATACGGAATAATTTCTGTTCATTTTGAGTTTTAATATCGCTCCTTACTTTCAGTTAAAAAAAAAACTTTTTTTTATTTAATTTCTGAACGTTTTTGAATTAATGCAGGTTTTGAATTAGGCTAACCGTATATGAATAATTGAAACGAAATTTGTATATTAATTTTATTTTTTTTTTAACTAATAATAATCTTATGATAACCTAAGTTTGATTTTTGTTCCAGTTGTTTAAGAATGACTCGTGAATCACAAAGGCTGTTTAATTTAAATAATGACCTTTTTAAAAGTTAGAAAAGAAACTAGAAAAGTTAGAAAAGCGTAAGAGCGAGCTATTGAGGAGAGGCAACCCCCCTCATATACGTAATATTTTCTGTTCGTTTTATGTTTTTTATTGCTTCTAACTTTCAGTTGAAAAACCTTGTTTTTTATTTAATTGCTGATCTTTTTCAAATAATGTCGGGAAATCCAACTCCCCCTCCATGGAAAATTTCCTTCCCCCACGAGAAATTTCTCCATGGAAAGATTCTTCCACGTAACTTAAATTAGCGATATTTACGGAACTAATTTAGACCATTATATTATAGACCAGCACTTGATTGAGGCCTTGACCCTACTCATCCATACGATCACATAGGTCAAACAGCACAGCCATACACAATCAACCATAAAGAATAATCCATGGACAGGCAGTCATGTCGTCAATAAGTATAAGTCGTCATTTACCAAACAATAGAAACAATAAAGACAAATAATTCAGAGGCAACAACCCAACACAAGGGCTCATCAGGAGAATACACTTGCCTATAGAGTTTCGCCACATTAAATTCTCTACCCAGTCAAGTGTTGTGGCTACCACAGAATATCCATGGCATCCCCGTGTCAGGTATCACCCCCAAAATACATGCCTATGAAAAAAAAAACAGCAAATGTAAAACAACCAAGTAACATTCTTCGATGTCCCATTGTCTGTGCATATAAATAGATTGTCAGGTTTACCGACTCTTGAACATGCAACATATAAATGTCCATGGGAAAAACAATCCGTATTCAGATCTATACCTCATGATTCTAATATATATATATATATATATATATATATATATATATATATATATATATATATATATATATATATATATATATATATATATATATATATATATATATATATATATATATGTGATTCCTCGGCACGCTTTCTGTTCTTACTTTCTCTATCAGCCGCAAGCCTGTTTTCTTGCTGTTCTTGTGATTCCTCGGCATGCTTTCTTTTCTTACTTTCTCTATCAGCCGCAAGTTCTTTGGCATAGACTCTTTGAGCAGCTTCCTCGGCTGTTGCCATTGTAGGTTCTTCAGTCATTTTACAATTAAACATTTTTCCGTCCACGATCTTCTTACAATTCAAAATTTGTCTTTGAACGATTTTCTTAAATACATTTAATGACGTCATCGTCATAACGAACATGAGGACAACTAACTTCATGACGACATGATGACATGACGTCACTCGACAGACATAACCCACAGACAACTTATTTTTATATATATACTAGCTGTTGGGGTGGCGCTTAGCGCCGCCCCAACACCTAGTTGGTGGGGGCGGTGGGGGACCTGTGAATATATATATATATATATATATATATATATATATATATATATATATATATATATATATATATATATATATATATATATATATATATATATATATATATATATATATATATATATAATGTTTTTAACTACGTAAAACTTGCGAATATACAAAATTCTTTGCTGTCCCATTGTCTGTGCATATAAACAGATTGTCAGGTTTACCGACTCTTGAACATGCAACATATAATGGTCATTGGAAAAACAATCCGTATTCAGATCTTTACCTCATGATTCTAATGGTTGCCCTTGAGCTTTGTTGATGGTGATTGCTAATCGACCATTCCCTGTGTCGCCGTCGTCATTTATATACCCCCCTGTGCCCCAGGCGTCCCCGTTGTAGTTGTGTCCCTGTGTCCCGGTCGTCATTTATATTCCCTGTGTCCCGGTCCTCATTTGTGTCCCGGTGTCCCAGTCTGTGATTTCTCTTTGAGTGTCCCGGGCGTCATTTATATTCTTTGTGTCCCGGCGTCCCGGTCGTCATTTGTGTCCCGGTGTTCCGGTCTGTACATACATTCGTTTTTGAATTGGTCTTTTTTTTAGATTTTAGTTTTTTACCTTTTTTTAGTTTTTTTTGTTATACCTCATGATTCTAACGATTGCCCTTGAGCTTTGTTGATGGTGATTGCTAATCGAACATTCCTGTGTCCCCGTCGTCATTTATATATCCCCCTGTGCCCCCCGGCGTCCCCGTTGTAGTTGTGTCCCTGTGTCTCGGTCGTCATTTATATTCCCTGTGTCCCGGTCGTCATTTGTATCCCGGTGTCCCGGTCTGTATATACATTCGTTTTTGAAATAGTATATGATGAAATAAATTTTTGTATTTTTCCCCTTTTTTTCTTTTTATTTTTTTTTTATTTTTATTTTTTTAGTTTTGTTTTTCTCCTTTATTTTTCATTTTTTTCCTTTTTCTTATTTTTTTTTCTTTTTTAGTTTTTTCTAGTTTTTTATCTTTTTTAGTTTTTTTATTAGTTTTCAGTTTTTTTCTTTTTAGTTTTATTGTAGTTTTTACCTTTTTTTTAGTTTTTTTAGTTTTTTTTTACTTATGTCCTGGTCGTCATTTATACTCCCTGTGTCCCGGTCGTCATTTGTGTCCCGGTGCTTTGTTGATGGTGATTGCTAATCGAACATTCCTTGTGTCCCGGTCGCTTTCTCTTTGAGTGTCCTGGTCGTCATTTATATTCCCTATGTGCCGGTGTCCCGGTCGTCATTTGTGTCCCGATGTCCCGGTCTGTAATTTCGTCAGTCAAAAACATGACGTCAGCTGACACACAAACATGACGTCACTCGACAGACACAGACACACACAGACAACTTATATATATATATATATATATATATATATATATATATATATATATATATATATATATATATATATGTGTGTGTATTATATATATATATATATATAAATAAGTTGTCTGTGGATGTGTGGGTCTGTCTGTCGGGTGACGTCATGTTTGTGTGTTAACTGACGTCATGAAGTTAGTTGTCGTCATTTTTGTTATGACGGTGACGTCATTAAAGATATTTAAGACATGCGTTCACGTAGAAATCTAATAATGTTTAACTGTAAAATGACTGATGAACTTACAATGGCAACAGCCGAGGAAGATGCTCAAAGATTCTATGCCAAAAAACTTGCTGCTGATAGAGAAAGTAAGAAAAGAAAGCGTGCCGAGGAATCAAAAGAACAGCAAAGAAACAGGCTTGAGGCTGATAGAGAAAGAAAGAACAGAAAGCGTGCCGAGGAACTACCAGAGCAACGCGAAACCAGACTTGCTGCTAAAAGAGAAAGTGAAAAAAGAAGGCGTGCCGAGGAACTACCAGAGCAACATGAAACCAGACTTGCTGCTAAAAGAGAAAGTGAAAAAAGAAGGCATGCCGAGGAACTACCAGAGCAACATGTAACCAGACTTGCTGCTAAATGAAAAAGTGAAAAAAGAAGGCGTGCCGAGGAATCACAAGAACAGCAAGAAATCAGGCTTGCTGCTGATAGAGAAAGTAAGAAAAGAAAGCGTGCCGAGGAATCAGAGCAACCTGATAGTTATCGCCTGGCATTCAGGTACAGCCCAGTCGATGATTATAGCTTGAGTAGATGTGTTCAAATCGGGACTATGTCTAAAATTTGTCCCTATTGCAAGGCCTTGAAATTCAATGGTGAAACAATGGGAATGTGTTGCGCCTCAGGAAAAGTTAAACTTCCTCTATTGGCTACACCACCAGACCCATTGAAGACTTTCTTTACTGGAACTACGTCAGAATCTAAGCGTTTTTTGTCACAAATCAGAAAATATAACTCATGTTTCCAAACGACGTCGTTTGAAGCCCAAATCGAAAATCCAGATCAATTTATGTCTACTTTCAAAGTAAAAGGGCAAATTTATCATAGAGCAGGGTCCCTTCTACCATTCTCAGGCGAGAATCATAAATTTTTACAATTGTACTTCATCAGTGATTGAAATTCTGAATTGAATGCACGTTGCGAAATTTCTCCCAACGTTGAAAGGACAATCGTTTCCCAATTGCAACATCTTTTCCACGAAAATAACAATTTAGTGCGTCTGTTCAAAAGAGCCATCGATTTGATGCCTACTGATATGCATGTTTGTTTGTTTGAAAAAAGAGCGTTTGCATATGACGTCATTATTAGTACATAAGGCTTTGTATATGCACAGACAATGGGAAAGCCAAGAATGTTGTATATTCGCAAGTTTTACGTAGTTTTAAACACATATATAAGTCTATCTATATTCACAGGTGGGACACAGGGACACAACTACAATGGCGCGTAACTAATATGGCGCGTAACGACTTACGCGCGCGGGGGGTTTGGGGGGGGGGCGCGAAGCGCCCCACCAACTAGGTGTTGGGGTGGCGCGAAGCGCCCCCCAACAGCTAGTATATATATATATATATATATATATATATATATATATATATATATATATATATATATATATATATATATATATATATATATATATATATATATATATATATATATATATATATATATATATATATATATATATATATATATATATATATGTGTGTGTGTGTTTTTTTATATAACTTTTTCACATATTAACAAAAATTTGATGATATATTTCTTCCATAATTCTATTAATTTTCTCCTCAAATGGATTAAGATGATTGTTAGGATGGGACGGCTTAGGAATTACTTCTTATAAAGAATAAAAGACAAATTTTCACTCTTTACTCCTAGGTACAGATTAAAAATTACTATGAATATTCTGTAAAATTTCTTATATTTAAATTGCTCTTTTGTTTTTGTATTCCATAGGAACTAAGCACCTTCTTAAAAAAAATAGATATACTGATTTTTGCTCTGCAAAATACTTGTTTAAATAAATATCTAGGTAAAATGATACATGTTTGTCAAATTTCGACGTTGAGGAGTAAAAATGCATCTCGAGTAAAGCTGGCACAATATTACTGTATTTTATAATAAATCATATTTCTCGCTGAATCTGTTGTACTCCACAAAGAAAAAGGTAACAAAGTTGCCCCCCTTCCCCTCTTCCCCGTAACAAGGATTTTACACTCGGTATTAAGCCACTAAAGCAAATATTCCTACTGCTACTACTAATAACTCACTGCAGCACCAAGACAAAGCTGTCTGAGGCCAACAGAGGTACGTATCCTCCTCCTCCACCATAGCCTATTGTAGACCTTCCTCTTCGCATCCTCCCAGGAAGTTCCCATTTCCCTTAAATCTCTCCTTTCGACATCCTCCCACCCCATTCAGGGACAACCTATTTTTTCTGCGCGTTTATCGCACGAGAGGTGGACTAGATTTATAATCAAGATGTTTTTGTTTAGGACTTCAGTGACATCTTTAAAAAATTATACCTGCAGGCAGCAGAAAAATGGCTTCCTATGAATTCAAGTCTCATTGGCATTGACATCTTATTCGTGAGCAAAAAGTTGCTAAAGATTACGAATTACTAAATTTAGTAAAAGTCTGTCCAAAAATGTTACGTTAGGTGATTTTTACTAGGAAAATGAAAAACGCTGAATAAAATATACTTTACACCTATACGAAAGAAGAACAGAAATAAATTTAATACAAAGAAAGTACGCTTGTGGTTATTGCTAAGTCTCAGCGGCTTCTCTGACTCCGCGTCTAATGTTAGCCATCTTAAAAAAAAACTGCTAAACTGAGGATCTGTTTTAATGGACTTAGTATTGGAGTCACTCATTTTCAGAGCCTGAATGATGTGTCAGAAAGGGTGTTGTCTCAACAAGAACATTCTCAAAACTCTAAAGTTAAAAGGGTTCTTAACTTGGGATATTATGGTAAAATTTTCTAAGGATTCTTCTATAATTTTCATCCTGGTCGAGTACTTATTAAAATTCGATGGTTAGCTTTGTCAAATAAATGTGAATCCTCCCCTTCATCCAAACCCCCAGATATGGACGCGTAATTATTTATTCGTTGTTGTTGGCAAAAGTTATTTTCTTTAGTATAATCATTGATTCTTATATAGGCAAGTGCAATTTAAATATATTTAAAGCCCTACATTTTGTAAGGTTGCCATACTTTTGTTTTGATGTATTTAATCTTAGGATATATGTCCATAGAGATGTTACACATTAGCAGAGTATTGGTATCATTTTTCCAGATATTGTGTTTGTACGACGTAGTGTTATATTTCCCTTTTTTCATTTATAGCATTTTGTTTGAAACATTCTTTGCAGATCGATGAAAAGAATTTGTAAATTCTACCCCCACGCGCTGGCTGCACACCAATCACTTTCGACAATTAAAAAGGGGACTATCCCTTTTAATTTCCAATCGAATGAGCCCTAAACAGAGTTTTGTATGACGACTCCTTCTGTACGAAGTGCCATGGTCTAAAAACACCCCCCAACAAAAAAAAATAACAATACATTGTGCCCGCATGGTTCTTTACTTCAGTAGCGCTATTGCGCTGTCTATGATTATCGACTTTTGGATGCGTTTCAATGGCTCATGAGTAGCCAGGCCAAAATAAGTGAGGATGGCACTCCCGTGATATACTATTTGTAAGGGACTAATATGGCACATGGAGGCCAGGGGACCTAGAATCTTTCAACGACATACCATTTTATAAAAAAAAAATTCTTAATGACATTCATGAATGGTTTTTTTCGCAAATTAAAAAAAAAATATTCACAAAACATGAATTTTAAGCGAACTAAAGGACTTCATAGAGAAATAAAGTCAAATAACCCTCAAAGTAGAACACTATGGAGTCTAATAAAAAAAAAACAAACAGATATAAATATTTTTTTCCGAAAAAGACTATGTTAATAGAAAATAAACAAAAATTATTTTTGAGAATTTTTTCCGCAAAATCAGTTTTTCAAAGAAGAGTAGATCTTCATTAAGCCAAAAAATAAGTGGAAACACTTTAAATAACTTTTTAAGCGTATAACTACCAAAAATCACAATCAATAAATAACTTAAAGACAAAACGAATAGAACTTACAGTAAATAATCAGGTCATACTGAAAACAAGCAAAATCAACATGAGTAGGGCTGACGACCCACACACCCTCTCAAGATCAGAACATAATTCGCAAAGCCAGTTGTGCTTTCAAAGGAAAGCTGAACCATCTTCATGGCTTTAACAACAAGGAAAATCATTTCATTTTGTTATTTTGTTCGTTTTAGATTTGACTTGAATAATCAATCTAATGTTTTTGTTTTAAGATTTTTTATTCATTTATGCTAACAATCTTTTATATTTATGTTTAATCTAGTTTTTTTAATTTCTGTTTGTTTTAAGCTTAATTTACTCTTTTATCGTAATATCTGGTCGTTTTGAGTTTGCCATAGTACTAGGGCGTTATCATATTAAGGTGAACCCACAAAAAAAGACATTGATATTATCAAGAGCTTGAAGCGATTGAAACATTTCTCTATGATATTGCAGTAGCATGTGTGTGCTACAATTCAACAGACAATGTATGAAGTATATTGAGGGGGATCGGGAGGGGGAATACAAAGAAGGGGATTGTAAAGCTGATGGGTTTTGATTGTGAAATTCATGAAGGTTTCTTTTACAGTCTTTTAGTCTTTTTGGAAGGTTTTTCCTTCCAGTCTTTTCCCTCAAGAAAGTGCAAAAAAAAACTTCTTTTGCGCCATACAATTCCAATGGTGTACTTTTCATTTCGATCTAAATCTTTTCGATTAAGGAGATTCCAGGCTCTTTTCGCAAATTCCTATAAATTTGTTTTACCTTGAACGTCTACAAATTACGATTTCTAAATACACTTAAATAACAATTCTTTTGTCATTAGACAGTTTCTTTTTCAAAGTAGGTTTTAGAACTCCTCTTGCTTTGGGCAATGGTTCATTATATACTAGGTTGCAGCTATCCCTGCAACAATGGTCAATCATTACTGCACTTTCGAGTAAGGAATTAATTAAAAAAAGAAATATTTTTTTCTGATCCAACAGTTCGTGGTAACGAACTGTAGTAAGGTGCGACCCGGCTGAATAGTAACCAAAACGCTAAAAAATGGAATTTTGATACCAATAGTTAAATCAAAAGAATTATATTTTAATGCTGATTTTAAATATATAAGTTTCATCAAGGTTAGTTTTACCCATCAAAAGTTACGAGCCTGAGAAAATTTGCATCATTTTCGAAAATAGGGGGAAACACCCCCTAAAGGTGATACAATCTTAACGAAAATCATACCACCAGATTCAGCGTATCAGAGAACCTTATTGTACAAGTTTCAAGCTCCTATCTATAAAAATGTGTAATTTCGCATTTTTTGCCAGAATACAGATCAAGGAAGCGTGTTTACTGTTTTTTTGTTTGTTTTTTTTTCTCAGGGGTGATCGTATCGACCCAGTTGTCCTAGAATCTTGCGAGAGGGCTCATTCTAACGGAAAAAAAGTTCTAGTACCCTTTTTAAGTGACCAAAAAATTGGAGGGTACCTAGACCCGCTCCAACGCCAATTATTTTTCCAAAGTCACCGGATCAAAAGTCTGAGATAGCCATTTTATTCACCGTAGTCGAAAAACCTTATAACTATGTCTTTGGGGGCGATTTACTCCCCCACAGTCCTCCTGGGAGGGGCTACAAGTTACAAACTTTGACCAGTGCTTACATATAGTAATGGTTATTTGGAAGTGGACAGACGTTTTCAGGGGGATTTTTAGGTTGGGGGGGGGAGGGTTGAGAAGAGGGATATATGTTGGGTGAATTTTCCTTGGAGGAATGTGTCGTGGTGGAAGAAAATTTTCATGAAGGGAGCGCAGGATTTTCTAGCATTATTAAAAAAAAAAACAATGAAAAAATAAATATGAAAAAGTTTTTTCAACTGAAAGTAAGGAGAGGCATTAAAACTTAAAACGAACAGAAATTATTACGCATATGATGGGCTCGCCTCTTCCTAATGCCCCGCTCTTTACGCTAAAGTATTTTTAGTAATTTCAACTATTTATTCTACGGCTTTGTGATTCAGGGGTCATTCTTAAGGAATAGGGACAAAATTTAAGCTTTAGTGTAAAGAGCGAGGTACTGACGAGGGGGTGAGCCCCCCCATATACGTAATAAAAAGATGAGAATCCATAAGTTCTTTGCGTAAGCTAACTTGCAAGTTACGTATATCTTCTACTAATAAAAACATTCGTTAAAAAATTAAAAGTTCTAGTTGCCTTTTTAAGTAACCAAAAATCGGAGGGCAACTAGGCCTCCTCCCGCGCTCCCTTTTTACTCAAAATAATTCGATCAACACTATGAGAAAGCCATTTAGCCAAAAAAAAAACAAATATGCAAATTTCGTTTTAATTATTCATCTGCGGAAAGCCATAATCAAAACATGCATTGATTCAAAAACATTCAGAATTTAAATATAAAAAAACAAGCTTTTTTAACAGAAAGTAAGGAGCGGCATTAAAACCTAAAACGAACAGAAGTCACTTCGTATATGAAAGGGGCTGCTTCCTCATCAACGCCCCGCTCTTTACGCTAAAGTTTTTTACTATTTTAAAAAGTGGAGTTAAGAGAAAGAGTCAAACTTTAGCGTAAAGAGCGGGGCGTTGATGAGGAAGCAGCCCCTTTCATATACGAAATAATTTCTGTTTGTTTTAAGTTTTAATGCCGCTCCTTACTTTCCGTTAAAAAAACTTTATTTTTATTTAATTACTTAAAAAGGCCACTAGAACCTTCTATTTCATTTACGAATGTTTTTATTATTAATAAATATACGTAGCTTACAAATTAACTTGCGCAACGGACTTCTGTATTCGTATATTTTTATTACGTATATGAGCAGGTTCGCCCTCTCGTCAATAATTCGTTGTTTACACTAAAGTTAAAATTTAGTTCCAATTCCCTAAGAATTAAATAAAAAAACATGTTTTTCAACTGAAAATAAGGAGCAACATTAAAACTTCGAACAGAATTATTACGTAAAGGGTTTTCCCTTCCTGAGTACCTCACTCTTTGCACTAAAGTTTTTTTAAAATTTTTAAAAAGCTTATTATTCTAATTAAAAGGCCCTTGTGTATCAGGAATCATTCTTAAATAATTGGAATCAAAAGTCAAACTTCAGCGTAAAGAGTGAGGTACTGCGGAGCGGGCAACCCCCTCATATACGTACTAATTTCTGTTCGTTTTAAGTTTTAATGTTGTTCCTTACTTTCAGTTGAGAAAATTTGTATTTTTTATTTAATTTCATATTAAATTACAATTACATTTGAGACAGAGTATTTAAAGAAGTGGATTAGAAAAATAACAATTTTTTCTGCGCTGTGATTTTTTATTGTTATAGCAGATAGTTTGGATCCAATGTTGCAGCAAACCTAATAAAAGAACGAACCTAATAGTAACTTAAATTAAAGAAAACAAATGTTCTAATATAATAACACTTATTCGGAAATGGTAGCTATTATCCTCGTTAAACTTAAAAGTAAAAAGCAATGATAAAAATGAATTGTTCGGAATTTCAAAAAAGCTCCAAAACTCGAGAACATCCCTCCTTGGACGATACGATACTTTATTGATAAACATCACAATTATAACTCTTTACATTATACATCTAGTGCACTGATGATAAAACATGCGTTTTTGTTGACATGCAGTAGTAAAAAGTAACCATTTTCTAAACACACCAAAAAATAAAGTAATAAATAGCTAACAAAAAAAAGAAAAAACATACCACAAAAAAAATAAGGATCAATCTTCTTCACAATATCCCCTCAAGAAAAACAAAAACAAAACTAAAACTCAACAACCCTACTCCCTCAGTACCATCCCTCCACCCAGTCCTCTTTACCACCCCTAACAAACCAGACCTCCCTACCACCTGCTATCTCCTCACAAATAAATACAAATTCAACTATTCCTTATTAAATGATCTTTTAACTTTCCCTTAATCTCTAGAAGATGCTCAGCTACATGAAAACCTACAGGAAAAAATGAAGTAACTAATGATCAAAAGAAGATTCCTTGAATAAACAAAACCTGGTCTATGATTATAATTTTTTTACAATAGAAATAATAATTTTTTACACAATTAACGATTATTAATTAACAAATAACACAATTACATTAAGTCTGATTTAAACTTTACACTGTTATGAACTAAAAAGTATGTAGATAATAAGCATCCAACGACTTTTCGAAAAAAGCAGCTATCCCTACTTAGTTTTCTGTCCAAATATCATTATTGATTACTGTTCCAAATATGCTTAAAATGTAATTGGCATTCTTCTTTATTGGAGCGTTTTAAACAGTTAATTTTCTGTTTCAAGTTCAAAATATAGTTTGTGTTCGAAAAATACTTGAAACAAGATTGATATTTTTATGCAACATTAATGATATTTTTTTGTGGCTCAAGCATATTTTTCACAAATCTGTTTCATTTCAACATAGTATTTTTCAGCTGACCTTGCACAATCTATTCCATGTGATATTTTCTAATTACAAAGCTGGCACTAGTTGTGCCACAATCTGTGAGACTTACCGCATTTTCTTTTAATAAGCACCTCCAAGTGATCCCTCAAAACTTATCTTTTCTGTGTATTGATCAAGAAAATTGTTTAGATTTGATACAACAACGAGCACTTCCGTTTATACTGACCACAGCACGAGGGTATCTTTTCTCTCCAGAAAGCCCACTTAGAGCCCAAATTTTTCTACCAAAACCTTAGCATTACTGACACGGGAACATTCTCCTCGGTTTGAACAAAAAATTTCTAAGAACAAGTGTAAATGAGAAACAGCTTATAGTACGGCTTGCTATTATTTACAGCTAATGAATATAGCTCCAAAAAAGCAGGGGGATATACCCCTGCTTTAAACCCTGCCATGGGCATAAAGCCGAAACTGCCGAATGTACGAAAAGTATTGAATATCATAATAATCATGATATTTTAAGACGACAGGCGAAATCCCTCCCTGGGTCAACATGTCTGAATATAAACCTAATATCTGTAGTAATTTGTTTCGATTTTACTAAATTTTGTTTTTATAACTAGGTGCTTAGGTTTTAGCCCCTAGACTTCGCATCTCCCCTTTAATTTTGATGTCATGACGATTGTTCTCTTAACTTTTTGTATTTTTAAATAATTTTGCTATTGTTAACTCTTTCTACGGACAAAAATACAATATTATACTAGACACATGAATCAACTTTCATATGACAAAAAATATAAAATACTGCTGTCAAAATTTACAAATATGTACCGTGAGCAGTTTACATAATATTCTTGGCTTTTAGTAATTTAAACTTTTACCCCCTCCTCAAACCTCCTTGTCAAGGTTACTACAGTTATTCCTATAGTTTCGTGTATTTTTTAATAATTTTATTGTTTTTATTCATAACTATATACAATAACTATCAAACATAAATCATTGTTTGTAATTAAAAAAGTAAAGGTACTTGGAGTACAATTTTTCACTGAAAGCACACACCCTTTCCTCAAGAGAAACATCTGTTGAAACCTTTGGGTAGTCATATTCGGCAATCCAGCGGACGTATTCACGGATTACAGAGTCAGTTATTGGTCTAGCAGTGATCCATGAGAGCTTGGGTTTTCTCACAGAACCTTTGGCTTTGAGAAATAGAGCATAGTGATCAGACAAGCCAACTGGTCCAAGCGATGTTGGGGGGGGGTGGTATAGGTCCTCAGTGTTAGTAAGAATCAGATCAAAGATACTGCCAGACGAGTGAGTGGGAATGTTCACAGTCTGATTAAGAGAAAGACTGGAGGCTAGGCAAGCTTTCTTTGTCTGGTTAAAATCACCACCAACTATAAAAGCAGGACTGCCATGGATTGCGCCCACTATTAAGGCCGTCATTTGTGAACACAGCCGCCTTTACTCGAGCGGCAAGGGAAATCAAAGAGCAACCAAAAGAAACCTAATGGTTAGCATGATCAGAAATGCAAAACGCAAGTATGGTCATAGAAAAGTTGATCCCCTGCTCAACACTGTTCCTGGAAAGTGGCATCGCTCGGTTAAAGCGATGAGTGGGAATGTTTCGAAAACCAGTGTGAAGATATCTGACTATGATGGGAATACATGTGCTACGTATGGCCCATACTTGAATACGCCTGTCCCGTCTGGGGTCCGTCAGTATTAAACCGCCTATCTAATGCAAAAACTGGAGTCAGTCCAAAAACGGGCAACCAGGATCATCCTGAGTAATAGAGACATTTCCTACCCACGATGCCCTAGCAACCCTTGAACTCCAAAGTTTGGAACTCCGATTGGGCGACCTTAACATGAGGTTTGGCAAAATGCTGCTGTCTAACCCTGCTCACCGTGACATTTTACCACCAGAAGCCCAGAGAGTCAGTTGTGCGAGAAAGAAGCTAAAACTTGTGCTTATGCGTGCTCGGACAAACCGCTACCAGAACTCTTTCGTCCCTTATTTTACGTCAATATATAATAGTGCATAATAACATGTTTTAAATTTCAATATCAAATTAGCCATTTGAGCTGCGATTGTTGTTTAAAGAAACCTCTCTCTCTCTCTCTCTCTCTCCTCTCTCTCTCTCTCTCTCTCTCTCTCTCTCTCTCTCTCTCTCTCTCTCTCTCTCTCTCTCTCTCTCTCTCTCTCTCTCTCTCTCTCTCTCTCTCTCTCTCTTCTCTCTCTCTCTCTCTCTCTCTCTCTCTCTCTCTCTCTCTCTCTCTCACTCTCTCTGTATATATATATATATATATATATATATATATATATATATATATATATATATATATATATATATATATATATATATATATATATATATATATATCTATATATATAAAAATAAGTTGTCTGTCTGTCTGTGGATCTGTGGATCAGGTGACGTCATGTTTCGGCTGACGTCATGAAATTAGTTGCCGTCATTTTTGCTTTGAAGGTGACGTCATTCAAGTTATATAAGACATATGTTCGCGTAGAAATCTATTAATGTTTAAGTTTACAATGACTGATGAAGATGCTCAAAGAGTCTATGCCAAAAAACTTGCTGCTGATAGAGAAAGTCAGAAAAGAAAGCGTGCGAGGAACTACCAGAGCAACGCGAAAGCAGACTTGCTGCTAAAGAGAAAGTGAAAAAAGAAGGCGTGCCGAGGAATCAAAAGACAGCAGGGAAACAGGCTTGAGGCTGATAGAGAAAGAAAGAACAGAAAGCATGCCGAGGAACTACCAGAGCAACGCAGAAGCAGACTTGCTGCTAAAAGAGAAAGTGAAAAAAGAAGGCGTGCCGAGGAATCAAAAGACCAGCAGGGAAACAGGCTTGAGGCTGATAGAGAAAGAAAGAACAGAAAGCATGCCGAGGAACTACCAGAGCAACGCAGAAGCAGACTTGCTGCTAAAGAGAATGTGAAAAAAGAAGGCGTGCCGAGGAATTACAAGAACAGCAAGAAATCAGGCTTGCTGCTGATAGAGAAAGTAAGAAAAGAAAGCGTGCCGAGGAATCACAAGAAAAGCAAGAAATCAGGCTTGCTGCTGATAGAGAAAGTAAGAAAAGAAAGCGTGCGAGGAATTACAAGAACAGCAAGAAATCAGGCTTGCTGCTGATAGAGAAAGTAAGAAAGAAAGCGTGCCGAGGAATCAGAGCAATCTGAAAGTTATCGCCTGGCATTCAGGTACAACCCAGTCGATGATTATAGCTTGAGTAGATGTGTTCAAATCGGACAATGTCTAAAATTTGTCCCTATTGCAAGGCCTTGAAATTCAATGGTGAAACAATGGGAATGTGTTGCGCCTCAGGAAAAGTTAAACTTCCTCTATTGGCTGCACCACCAGAGCCATTGAAGACTTTCCTTACTGGAACTACGTCAGAATCTAAGCGTTTTTTGTCAAAAATCAGACAATACAACTCATGTTTCCAAATGACGTCGTTTGGAGCCCAAATCGAAAATCCAGATCAATTTATGTCTACTTTCAAAGTAAAAGGGCAAATTTATCATAGAGCAGGGTCCCTTCTACCATTCTCAGGCGAGAATCATAATTTTTACAATTGTACTTCATCAGTGATAGAAATTCTGAATTGAATGCACGTTGCGAAATTTCTCCAACGTTGAAAGGACAATCGTTTCCCAATTGCAACATCTTTTCCACGAAAATAATAATTTAGTGCGTCTGTTCAAAACAGCCATCGATTTGATGCCTACTGATACTCATAAAATTGTTATTTCCGCTGACAAAACGCCTCCTGGCCAACATGTGCGTAGATACAATGCTCCGACTATCGACGAAGTGGCAATCGTTATGGTCGGTGATCAGTTTTTACCTCGAGATATTATTCTACATAAGCGAAACGCTCAGTTGTTTAAGAATTGCTGAAACTCATCGATGCTACGATGCCTTACAATATCCTATCATTTTTTGGGATGGAGCCGACGGCTATCACTTTAATATTAAATTGATGAATCCAGCCACTAACAAAGAAATGAATAAGAAATGCAGTGCAATGCATTATTATTCCTATAGACTAATGATTCGGCAGGATGAAGAAAATTATATTTTAAAATGCCGTGAATTGTTTCACCAATTGTCGTGGATATGTATGCTAAAATTGAATCAGAACGTTGCTATATATCCGCCTGAATCAGACCAAGCTCCGCTCTGAACAATACATTCATTTGCGAGATGCGGTTATAAATGACGGTAATACCACAAACGTTGGAAGATTAACAATTTTACCTTCGTCATATGCTGGCAGTCCCCGTCATATGCATGAATATGCTCAAGATGCTATTGCGTATGTTCGTCTCTATGGTCGTCCAGATTTATTTATTACATTTACATGTAATCAATCTTGGGACGAGATACTGCAGCTTTTACTTCAAGGACAATCGGCGGTTCATAGGCATGACATTACGGCACGTGTCTTCCGGCAAAAGTTGAAATCACTGATAAACTACCTTGTAAAACATGAAGTGTTTGGGTCAGTGCGATGCTGGATGTACTCAGTGGAATGGCAAAAACGAGGTTTGCCACACGCACATATACTAATCTGGCTACATAAAAAAATTACTCATTAGAAAAATGTGGTATTGATCTTAATACTGATTGTTTTTCCCATGGACAAATTGTACGTTGCATGTTCGAGGGTCGGTAAACCTGACAATCTATTATATGCAGCGAGAATTGGACAGCGAAGAATGTTGTATATTCGCAAGTTTTACGCAGTTAATTTGTATTTCGGAACCAAATGAAGCGGTTAATTATCCATCTTAATTTTAAATTCCATAGATTCCTTCAGGGTGTCCACCACACCTGCTACAACTAAAAATAGGCGTACCAATAATACTTTTAAGAAATATCAACCCACCAAAGCTTTGCAATGGCACGCGACTTGCCGTAAAAAAAAAACAATGGAAAACCTAATAGATGCCACAATCTTGACAGGGCCTTATGAGGGTGAGGCTGTTCTTATTCCTCGCATTCCCATGATTCCAACGGATCTGCTTTTTCAATTTAAAAGATTGCAATTCCCAATTCGATTAGCATTTGCAACCACCATCAACAAAGCTCAAGGGCAATCACTAGAAAAATGCGGTATAGATCTTAATACAGATTGCTTTACCAATGTACAATTGTATGTTGCATCTTTGAGGGTCGGTAAACCTGACAATCTATTTATACGCACAGACAATGGGACAGCGAAGACTGTTGTATATTCACAAGTTTTACGTAGTTAATTTGTATTGTATCTATCTATCTATCTATCTATATAAAAACGAGTTGTGTGTATGCATGTTTGTTTGTTTGTAAAAAGAGCGTTTGCATATGACGTCATTATTAGTACATACGGCTTTGTATATGGACAGACAATGGGAAAGCCAAGAATGTTGTATATTCGTAATTTTTACGTAGTTTGAAACACATATATAAATCTATCTATATTCACAGGTGGGACACAGGGACACAACTACAATGGCGCGTAACTAATATGGCGCGTAACTAATATGGCGCGTAACGACTTACGCGCGCGGGGGGGCTTTGGGGGGCGCGAAGCGCCCCACCAACTAGGTGTTGGGGTGTGGGCCTTATGAGGGTGAGGCTGTTCTTATTCCTCGCATTCCCATGATTCCAACGGATCTGCTTTTTCAATTGAAAAGATTGCAATTCCCAATTCGATTAGCATTTGCAACCACCATCAACGGCTTTGTATATGGACAGACCATGGGAAAGCCAAGAATGTTGTATATTCGCAATTTTTACGTAGTTTGAAACACATATATAAATCTATCTATATTCACAGGTGGGACACAGGGACACAACTACAATGGCGCGTAACTAATATGGCGCGTAACTAATATGGCGCGTAACTATTATGGCGCGTAACGACTTACGCGCGCGGGGGGGCTTGGGGGGCGCGAAGCGCCCCACCAACTAGGTGTTGGGATGGCGCGAAGCGCCACCCCAACAGCTAGTATATATATATATATAAATAAGTTGTCTGTGGGTCTGTCGAGTGAAGTCATGTCATCATGTCGTCATGAAGTTAATTGTCGTCATGTTTGTTATGACGATGACGTCATTAGAGGTATTTAAGAAAATCGTTCAAAGACAAATTTTTAATTGTAAGTAGATCGTGGACGGAAAAATGTTTAATTGTAAAATGACTGAAGAACCTACAATGGCAACAGCCGAGGAAGCTGCTCAAAGAGTCTATGCAAAAAAATTGCGGCTGATAGAGAAAGTAAGAAAAGAAAGCGTGCCGAGGAATCACAAGAACAGCAAGAAAACAGGCTTGCGGCTGATAGAGAAAGTAAGAACAGAAAGCGTGCCGAGGAATCACAATATATATGTATATATATATATATATATATATATATATATATATATATATATATATATATATATATATATATATATATATATATATATATATATATATATATATATATATATATATATATATATATATATATATACTATATATAACATATTATATATATATAAATGTATATATGATTTATTTCATCATATACCAATTCAAAAACGAATGTATATACAGACCGGGACACCGGGACACAGATAACGACCGGGACACAGGGAATATAAATGACGACGGGGACACATGGAATGTTCGATTAGCAATCACCATCAACAAAGCTCAAGGGCAATCATTAGAATCATGAGGTATAACTAAAAAAAACTAAAAAAAGGTAAAAAACTAAAAACTAAAAAAAAGACCAATTCAAAAACGAATGTATACACAGACCGGGACACAGGGACGCAAATGACGACCGGGACACCGGGACACAGGAAATATAAATGACGACCGGGACACTCAAAGAGAAATTAAAGACTGGGACACCGGGACACAAATGACGACCGGGAGACAGGGAATATAAATGACGACCGGGACACAGGGACACAACTACAACGGGGACGCCGGGGGCACAGGGGGATATATAAATAACGATGGCGACACAGGGAATGGTCGATTAGCAATCACCATCAACAAAGTTCAAGGGCAATCATTAGAATCATGAGGTATAGATCTGAATACGGATTGTTTTCCCATGGACAATTATATGTTGCATGTTCAAGAGGCATACACAACTACAATGGCGCGTAACTAATATGGCGCGTAACGACTTACGCGCGCGGGGGGGCACGAAGCGCCCCCACCAACTAGGTGTTGGGATGGCGCGAAGCGCCACCCCAACAGCTAGTATATATATATATATATATATATATATATATATATATATATATATATATATATATATATATATATATATATATATATATATATATATATATATATATATATATATATATATATATATATATATATATATATATATATATATACATGTAATTGAAAGAGTAAATATTCATATTGCTTCTTTAAGGTTTCTAACGCAAAATTATTAAATAAATATATTTTGAAATATCTTTGCTCTTAACTCCAGTTATAGGATATCTGTTCACAGGAGAACGGTGACAACGACGTCGACCTCCTTCCTCTCCCCAGACTAAACTAAAAATGATAGCTGAAGAAGGTACCTTTTTGGAAATTGACAAGGTTGAACTTCAAGAGTCCTGGTTGAACTTCGCTGAGGTTAGGATGCTGGGACTGTTTTAAAAAAAAAATTTCATTTTAGTTTTATTGATTTTATCCTTTGTAAATTTTCATTTTATTTTTATTGATTTGATCCTGCTGTAAGTTTTTTCCTTATATATTTTTATATTGCTGAGGACGGCCCTTGGACATAGAGCCGAAATATTCATTCTAATTTGTTTCTCACTGTCTTGAGGAATTCCCTATTGTTCTTCTTGTTTTTTGGTGTTTGTGGCATTACTAAGCTATCTTAGAAAAGATAGCTAAACTATAGAATACATATATTGCGCTGAGAGTAATTGGGGAGTCACAAAGGGAGGTGGTAAGAGGAACGCAAAAGAAATTAAATGGCAGCTTATAATGCTTTTATTAACCAGTTGTACATTAAACTAACCCTCAATTCATTCAGAATGTTTTATTTAAAATTTGTTCTGAATATTAGTAGAATGTATTTAACTTTATTTATTTATTCATTTCATTTTAGAATCTCTTAGAAGTAAGTATATTACTGATTAAATTGTATAATGTTTTATCCTAATTTTTGCGGAACGGAGAAAATGTTTCCTAAAAAACTATGATGAGCTGACTTTGTATCTGCTGCTTAGAGTGTAATAAAGAATTAACTTTGCAACTATGACACAATTAACACTAATTTTGGCATTTTAAAAAGATTATCACCATCAAGGATACCGCCAGGACATACTGTTGAGGAGGTGGGGGGGGCAATGAATAGTTGTAATGGTAACACTTAAAATACTTTTTAATGTAAAACGTAGTAATATCTTAATTAACAAGAGAATGTCTTGGTTCTAAATAAATCTGAAGACAAAGGACAAATACTTTGGGGCGAGTTCTCGAATTAAAATTTTTTGTCTTCCTTTTACCAGGGACGGTTGTTGCCCCTCCCTGGTACGCTCATGGTCGCCATCTATTTTCAACAGGAAACCGATTATTTTCCGGAATAGTATAAAGTTCAAGAACACCTCTTTATGTAATAAGACAGGTTTTAAAATAAAAAAGTACTGACAAGCAAACTTTTCTTTTTATATGCCAATTCCATCAATACAATAATAGCTGCAAGCAGAGATAATCAAAATTAGCAAGTTTACCGACTTCCAATTATCCAATTAACATTTTGAAAAAGCATGTTGTCATCTAGAAATACAGTGCAGTACAAGAGTGCCAATTCACAAATATTTAGAAGGGGGTAAGGATTTTTTCCTCTTAAATAATAGAGACCAAAAAAAATTGATTTAAGGAGACAATTTTATCCGATTTAAAGAAAAGGAAAATACCACTACAGGGTATTCTCAAAGTGGGGGATTTTGAGATTCCTAATTACTCCAGTCCTTCCCCAGGCTCCAGTCCTTCTCACTGCTTCCCCTGCATTTAGACACACGGACCGAGTCGTTTAAAATTAGAACTCCACGTATATCCTGCAAAATTAAGCAACTTAATAGCTATAGCCGGTGAAAACGGTGCACACTAAACCAAAGCTTTAAAATTAGAACTGTATCTTTGACAGTGTTTTGACTTTTCTGCTTTTATAAATTTTTTCCTCCCTGACCCTTTCTTTATTTTATAAAAGAGCAGTAACAAAAGAATGAATTCTATCTTTTAGGGTATAGCTATGAAGGTATAATTCTGGAAAATATGTGTTGACTAAATTACTGCTCTTGCAAATTTACCTTCTTCTTTTGTTAAATCCCAGTTGACAAAGATTCAAGAAGGTAACTAATTTTCACTTAGGTGATTGTTTATATTATGGGGTTGGTTCCTATGGGCACCCTCAGGGGTGAAGATAGATTGACTGATGGATGGTGGTAGTGGTTGACAAGGATAAATAGAGTTTTTAGAATAGAAGTTACATTCTTTGTTGAGACAACACTGTCATTATGAAAATGAAATAAAATGAGACCGCATTTTTTTTTGCTATTTTATTAGAAATTCCTCCTGCTTTGACTGGAATATCCGTGTGTATAGATAATAAGGCCAATCCATAAAGTTCCTCCTGTCCTGAGGTACCCTAGGTATAATATTTCAGTCTTTTCAGGGTTGAAAAAGAATGTTCAAACGTAGCCATAGGGATGAGAATCGTTGCATCCGGTCAGGATGCCAAAATCGATATGGAGTTAGGAAAATGTTCTTATCACAATCGTTTAAGCAGGTTATGAAAATTTTGGGTGTCATGTTTGCCGACTGTACTCACATTCTCCTCCACAGAGCAAACTCATCTTGCAAGCTCACCCTATGGCTGTGTGCATCAAGGCACCAAAAATTGTTCAGTGTATCCGATATATCCTTTGTTTTTCCTTTGTCGAGGGAAAGTTAGTCCCTAGGTATTGCGGTGACTCCAGCAACTTTCTGTGACTCAGTAATTGGTGATGGAATGATCTGCTTGAATCCCAAATAGCAAATGAAACTATTGCTGTGACGCAAAGGTATTTTCCCTTTCAGACCACTTTAATCTGTGTCATTCTGAAACTTTTCGCTCCTCTTCTCCACGGACGTAGCTATTACCCCCAAAAACTAAAACTTTTGAAATAGGAAAAGAGCCTTTAATCACATTCTTTACCAAGTGCAATCATAAAATAGTCTAATATCTTCATTTTTTCCACGGACGTAGCTATTACCCCCGAAAACTAAAACCTTTGAAATAGGAAAAGAGCCTTTATTCACATTCTTTACCATTTGCAATCATACATACTTATACTGAGCAAATTACCTACTTGTTGAGCACACATTACACTTTTCGATTAAAACCTTTAATGAATTGAGTTAGTTTTTAAGACAGTTCTGTTTTAAATAAAATAAATAAATCAATCACTTTTTTTCTATCCTCGTCACAATAAGATTTACGATGCTCATTATCCTTTCGTATTAGTCAATATCTATAAAAAATTTCGACCCTACAGGACAAATTTATGAAATTTCAGGGGGGGTTATTCCCCTTTTACCCCTTCGGATTCATCTCTGGGTCCCTTTGTTCGGATACAGAAAATAGTTTTTGTCAATTATAATTCTTTATTTGAGAGAAGATTGCAACAAGGTACGAAGCTAAGTCTATGACAAATGTAATTAAGAGATAATACCGAAGGAGAAAAAGTATTTCCCCTCAAGTGAAGAAAAAATGGAGGAACAAAAGAAACATTGAAAGCTAAGGTAGTCGAGGTATGAGTTTGACGAGCGGAACGAGGTGCAATGTAGATGCCTGGACACTAGTAAAACAAAAGAAGAGAGTCTACATGATTTTGAAGGATTTATTTGAAGGGGAATGTTAAGAAACTAGGGGTTCGATCTCACTTAGTAAATAAGCATGATCGAAGAGTGACTTAATGGGCTTAGGTAGCATCTTAAATTTGACGAGACTACGTAATTTGAATTTCTTTACTAAATTGTCCGATAGATGATGAAAGAAAGGCAATATTTCGTGAATATTGACTCATTTTGTGGATCACTTGGGAAGTGGACAAAATACTGGTTTTCAACAGGGTTGGATAGAGTAGCAATATTATTAGAAAATAATTGAATGCATTTTCTTGTAAGACGGATTCAAATCTGACCGAAGGACTTGACTGAAAAGTCCTTCGTTAAGAAAACCCTTTTCTTTACAGAAAACTGTAAAGAAAACCCTTTTCTTTAAAGTTTGTACTGTTTCGAAACACATTACATCTGGGCTAATTCAAAAAAAAAACTCTGCTGGGCCTGTAGTAAACTGGACCTCCTATTTGATTATGTAATTTTACAAGATTATTAACAAAATAATTTAAAAACCGTTTCAATCATAGGATAATCGTGGGCTATGATTTTCCATTTCCAAACTGATGTTGATAGGTGTCAATGTCGCTTTGTGTTTGTTTATTGTACTCTTCTAAGTCTGGGGATTGTAAAATTTACAGACTTTCCAATATTTTAAAGCCAAAAACTGTGGAACAAGTAAGGATGTAGATGCTTATCAAACAGTTTTTTATAGTATAGATTTATTATTTGTATTTTTACATTCATATTTTTGATCAAGAAGCCGTGAAAAACATATATAGACGCTTTTTTTAGGAAACTGAGGAAAAATTAATTTTCTGCATAGTCACTAAATTGGCAGTAATATCTTCAGATTCAGCTGGAATTTAATTTGTTGCTGTAAAATATCTTTTTGATAATTATAAAAACCCTGAAATCCCTCATACAATAATGTAATCTTCCTTATAAAAAAATCTCTTATGTGGGAGCTTGCAATTTGACTTCCCGTATTGCTTTTGAAAATGTTATTGTAAAAAATAGTTGGAAGTATTATCAAACAGTTCGTGGTAACGAACTGTAGTAAGGAGCGACCCGGCTCAATAGTAACCAAAACTCTAAAAATGGAATTTTGATACCAATAGCTACATCAAAAGAATCGCATTTTAATGCTGGTTTAAAATATATAAGTTTCATCAAGTTTAGTCTTACCCATCAAAAGTTACGAGCCTGAGAAAATTTGCGTTATTTTAGAAAATAGGGGGAAACGCCCCCTAAAAGTCATAGAATCAGAGAACCCTACTGTAGAAGTTTCAAGCTCCTATCTACAAAAATGTGGAATTTTGCATTTTTTTGCCAGAAGGCAGATCGCGGATGCGTGTTTATTTGTTTTTTTTTTGTTTTTTTGTTTTTTTGTTTTGTTTTTTTTTCTTTTTCCCAGGGGTGATCGTATCGACCCAGTTGTCCTAGAATGTTGCAAGAGGGCTCATTTTAACGGAAATGAAAAGTTCTAGTGCCCTTTTTAAGTGACCAAAAAATTGGAGGGCAACTAGGCCCCCTCCCACGCTAATTATTTTCCCAAAGTCATCTGATCAAAATTCTGAGATAGCCATTTTATTCAGCGTAGTCGAAAAACATTATATCTAGGTCTTTGGGGACGAGTTAATCCCCCATAGTCCCCGTGGGAGGGGCAACAAGTTACAAACTTTGACCTGTGCTTACATATAGTAATGGTTATTGGGAAGTATACAGGCGTTTTCAGGAGGATTTTTTTGGTTTGGGGGAGGGGTTGAGAAGAGGGGGATATGCTGGGGGAACTTTCCTTAGAGAATTTGTAATGGGAGAAGAAATTTTCCATGAAGGGAGAGCAGGATATAGGCTACTAGCATTATTTAAAAAAAACAATTAAAAAATAAAAGTGAAAAAGCTTTTTCAGCTGGAAGTAAGGAACAGCAATAAAACCTAAAACAAACAGAAATTATTACCCATATGAGGGGCTCACCTCCCTCAGGAAAAGTAATTAAAAAATAAAAGTGAAAAAGCTTTTTCAGCTGGAAGTAAGGAACAGCAATAAAACTTAAAACAAACAGGAATTATTACCCATATGAGGGGCTCACCTCCTTCTAATACATCGCTCTTTACGCTAAAGTATTTTCAGTAATTTCAACTACTTATTCTACGGCTTTTGTGATTCAGGGGGTCATTCTTAATGAATTGGGATAAAATTTAAGCTTTAGTGTAAAGAGCGAGGTACTGACGATGGGGCGAATCCCCTCATATATGTAATAAAAACATGAGAATACAAAAGTTCTTTACGTAAGCTAATTTATAAGTTACGTAAGTCTTTTACCAATAAAAAGATTCGTAAAAAATTAAAAGTTCTAGTTGCCTTTTTAATTAGCCAAAAAATCGGGGGGCAACTAGGTTTCGTCCCCCGCTCTTTTTTTCTCAAAATCATTCGATCAAAATTATGAGAAAGCCATTAAGCCAAAAAAAAAAAAAAATATGTAAATTTCGTTTTGATTATTCCTCTGCGGAGAGCCAAAGTCAAAACATGCATTGATTCAAAAACGTTCAGAAATTAAATAAAAAAAACAAGTTTTTTTAACTGAAAGTAGGGAGCGACATTAAAACTTAAAACGCACAGAAATTACTTCGTATATGAAAGAGTCTGCTTCCTCATCAACGCCCCGCTCTTTACGCTGAAGTTTTTTACTGTTTTAAAAAGAAGAATTGAGAGAAAGAGTTAAACTTTAGCGTAAAGAGCGGGGCGTTGATGAGGAAGCAGCCTCTTTCATATACGAAGTAATTTCTGTGCGTTTTAAGTTTTAATGTCGCTCCTTACTTTCAGTTAAAAAAAACTTGTTTTTTTATTTAGTTTCTTAGAAAAGCTTAATTGCTTGGAACCGATTCTCAAAATGGGACTGTGATTTTATTGAGACGTGGTACATGCCACAGAGCTGATGGGTATTGCCTAAACAACGATTCTGCCTAGAAAACAATCTTAAAAAGAGAACCTTATCTGGCAATCTATATTTTTCTCTGAAGAGACAGTTTGAAAAGCTTTCTGGACAATAATCCACTGAAAATTTTCCTTTGTGACCTTCATTCTGATTGTTTTTTTTGGAGAGCTTGACTGTCGGGATATTCTTCAGACATTGTTATTGTGGTACAAGAATGCAAAAAAGTGTTTACAGCTCGAATATTTGCTTTCAGAACTGGAGGACTGTATTAATTCTAGATTCAGATATGGCTGGTCTTAAAAATATTAGTTCATAGCTGTTGATTTTTGTCGGAGCACGTTTGTAGGGGGATTGAGGTATTACTTTTCTGGAGAGAAAATTAAACTCTATGTGATTAGTGATTGTACTACCTAATTACTCTACTTTCAAAAGAGAAAACTCAAACAAACTTACTACAGATTTAATTTCAAAAATCTCTACAAAATGTAGCTGGTTCTGATTCTGGTTTTTGTGAAGCAAACATTAAGCACAATTTTCATAGGCTGCCTTTCTAGTCTGTTTTTCTGTGAAAAAGTTCCTGATTTTTGTTCCAAGAAGTCTATACTGTTATATCGAGTGATTGTGTTTAAATAGTGCTATCTATAACTCAAATCACTTGACACAGGCAGTCAAGAGACTATGAGAGGGTATAGTTCTAATCTATATTTCCAAGTGTTTCATCTGTGTTCCACTGGAACTCCTCGTGTTTGTCTTACTCTCAACGAAGTTCTTTCATTTTTGATCATTCTGAACGTTTTCAGATGGGAACCAATTCTTCCCTGTAGAAGATAGGAAGTCTAAAAACAAAAAAAAAAGTTCAGTTAAGATTACTGGGTATTCATGATCAGTTTTTGCAAAATGCTGAGTCAAAACTGGGTTTAAGATAAGTATATTACAAAAAAAAATGTGACGTATATAGTCATCTCAACGCCCAAGGCCCCCAAATCTCTCAAGTTTAACGAATCAATTATTAATATCAAATTGGTTGATCAACTGATCCAAGGCCTGTATTTATTCATTGTTGATTATCTAATCATTTTACTTTTATTAAACCATGCACTTATCGTTTTTGGTATTTGTAGGATATGCGCCCAACCTAATGTTCTTCTAAATCCTTAACGCTCAATCTTAATGAAGTATACAAAAGTAGGATAAACACATAAAACTTTAGAATCCAATTTGGGCTGCATATTTGCAGATTAGGGGATCTGGGGTAAAGTAGAGAGGGTCGCATGCCTAAGTGTTAGGTACAATTATTCTGTATACTATATAATAAAAAAAATTCTAACTTCACACTGTCGAAATAATTTACCCCCACCTCCCCTAATGTGCAAATATATAGACGAAATTATATATTTTCCATCTATTCTGTCACTTCTCTTTGTCTTGCTTCACGCTTAGCTGAAAGAAACTAACGAAAAAAAAGGTTTCTATAAAGAATCAATGAGTGAACAATATGAGCGGTAGGGCGTTTATCATACAAGTAGCGCATACGCATGTGGTCCCTGGATTGGGGCAGTTGAGCTGATAAATATTATGCAAATTATTAATTCATAATAAGTTCATCCTTTTAATGTAAATCCTAATATGCCCAGTCAGGTTTAAGGGAAAATTTTAAGATTCTAAGTAACTATTGACGAAACGGTACACACACAGTTTAAATTACGCAAACACGTGCGCATCCTGAAACAAGTGTCTATAATTTCTTTATCTGAAAGCATCGAAGCCAAGTGATATCTCCCCATGTAAGGATCTATGAACTGCCAATATAACTTCAGCCCCTGCCCTTCATCACAGAATCTGCTGCCCCCCCCCCTATACAATAAACTATGTATGCCCTTAGGGTGAGTTTAAAGTTCATTTGTGATGCAAATGAGGATTATATTTAGATTCAGAATGCAATTCTGAATATATATTCACCCATTAGGGGCTAATATATTTGCACATTATAATGCACACTAAGTGTGGATTAGACTCAAGTGTGTCAAGCATAGCTCAAAACTCCTGTTTCTAAGATGATTTTTAAATATTTTTAATTCTCTAAAGCTTCTTTCATTAAAAGCAATTGATACAAGCAGTTCTAAATGCATCACCAAGGAGGAGGAAAAGCGGAGGAAGTTGGAGGAAGCGGAGGCCAGGAGACCCCCGAGTACATGTCTGATCCAAATTCAGAGATAGTTTTGCAAGTACGAATCTTTGATTGAAAAATAAACTTTTCCATCGAACAATCGACAAGTAAAAAGGATAATTTTTATTACTCGGATTCCCAAAATATTACCCAATAAATTGAATTTTTTTCTTTTTTTATTACGTTGGAATTGAAACTGCAGATAGTTTCACCAGAGATTTTCCTTGCAAATGCAATATTGAGTGTATGAAGCTTTTGGGATTTCCCAAAAGCTTCAAAAGCGTTGAGGAGGAAAAGCCCCTTTCATATACGGAGTAATTTCTGTTCGTTTTAAGTTTTCATGCTGCTCCTTACTTTCATTTAAAAAACTATTTTTTTTATATATATGGACGTTTTTGAAATGAAGCATGTTTAGCTCTTTACGCTAAAGTTTTTAATTGTTTTAAAAAGTAGAATTGTGGCAAAGAGTCAAACTTTAGCGTAAAGAGCGAGGGACTGCGGAGGGGACAACCCATTTCATATACGGAGTAATTTCTGTTCGTTTTAAGTTTTAATGTCGCTCCTTACTTTCAGTTAAAAAAACTAGTTTTTTTTATTTAATTTCTGAACGTTTTTGAATTAATGCATGTTTGATTTTGGCTCTCCGCACATAAATTATTGAAATGAAATTAGTATATTAATTTTTTTTTGGCTAAAACGTCTATATCCCAATAACCATTACTATATGTAAACACTGGTCAAAGTTTGTAACTTGCAGCCCCTCCCCCAGGAATTGTGGGGGAGTAAGTCATTCCCAAAGACATAGTTATTATGGTTTTCGACTATGCGGAGCAAAATGGCTATCTTAAAATTTTAATCTGTTGACTTTTGGAAAAAAATTAGCGTGGGAGGGGGCCTATTTGCCCTCCAATTTTTTTTATCACTGAAAAGGGCACTAGAAATTTTCATTTCCGTTAGAATGAGCCCTCTTGCGACACTCTAAGACCACCTGGTCGATACGATGACCCCTGGGGAAAAGAAAAAAACAACAACAAACAAACAAATAAACACGCACCCGTGATTTGTCTTCTGGCAAAAAATATGAAATTCCACATTTTTTTAGATAGGAGCTTGAAATTTTCGCTATAGAGTTCTCTGATATGCCGAATGCGATAGTGTGATTTTCGTTAAGATTCTATGACTTTTAGGGGATGTTTCCCCCTTTTTTCCAAAATAGGGCAAATTTTCTCAGGCTCGTAACTTTTGATGACAAAGACTAAATTAATTGGAACTTATATATTTAGAATCAGCGTGAAAATCCGATTCTTCTGATGTATCTTTTAGCATCGAAATTCCGTTTTTTAGAGTTCCGTTTACTATTGAGCCGGGTCGCCCCTTACTACAGTTCTTCACCACGAACTGTTTGAAAAGAAAATAATTCGGTATTTCGGTGCTTCTGACATTATTACTCCTTTGCGGAAGTTAGGCTCAAAATTGAAAAATGATTATATTTTTTCTCTGGGCCCCTTCCACCTCTTAGTTCGTTTATTTTCCCGTTAGTTTTCACCTGTTTTCGCTTTATAGTTGTGTTATCTCTTAGCAGTTCTTTCGTTAGTTGAGTTATGGTTGTGGTATATATGTTTTATCGCTCGTATAGTTGTGTTATTTTCAAATTATACTCCATAATAGAGAGGCTCCGATCACCCAGCATTGTATATTAAGCTCTGAATTTGAAGTTTTTTCTAACGAGACCAGATTCGTCCTGCGCCCTTTTCATTGAATTTTTTCCCCCATTGCATATTTCTCCAAGGAAAGATCCTCCCAGATAGCCCCCTCCCTCAACCCTACCCCCAAAACCAAAAAAATCCCCCTGAAAACGTCTGTACACTTCCCAATAACCATTATTATATGTAAAAACTGGTTGAAGTTTGTAACTTGCAGCCCCTCCCCCAGGAACTGTGGGGGAGTAAGTCACCCCCAAATACATAGTTATTATGATTTTCGACTATGCTGAACAAAATGGCTATCTCAAAATTTTGATCCGTTGACTTTGGGAAAAAATGAGCGTGGGAGGGGGCCTAGTTGCCCTCCAATTTTTGTCACTTCAAAAGGGCGTTAGAACTTTTCATTTCCGTTAGAATGAGCCCTCTTGCGACATTCTAGGACCACTTGGTCGATACAATGACCCCTGGGGAAAAAAACAAGAGCTAAGAGCTCATATGGCACTTGTGACGAGGTCGGAAGAGCCAAGAGCTCATATGGTACGAGGTCGGAAGAGCCAAGAGCTCATTTGGACGAGGTCGGAAGAGCCAAGAGCCAAGAGCTCATTTGGCACTTGTGAGAAGGTCAGAACCTAAAGTTAAACTTTATAGCACAAGATCCTTCTAAATATCAAATTTCATTAAGATCTGGTCACCCTTTCGTAAGTTACAAATACCTCAATTTTCAAAATTACCTCCCCCCTCCCAATTCCACCAAAGAGAGCAGATCCGGTCCAGTTATGTCAGTCACGTATCTTAGACAGGTTTCTATTCTTCCCATCCAGTTTCATCCTGATCTCACCGCTTTAAGTATTTTCTAAGATTTCCGGTCCCCCCAACTGCCCCCCCCCAATTACGTTTGATCCGGTTGAGATTTAAAATAAGATATCAGAGTTACGAGGTCCTTCTAAATATGAAGTTTCATGAAGATCCGATCACTCCTTCGTAAGTTAAAAATACGTTATTTTTCTTATTTTTCAGAATTACCCCCCCCCCCCCCGCAATTGAGCGGATCCGTTCCAATTATGTAAATTACGTATGCAAGACTTTTGCTTATTTTTCCAACCAAGTTTCATCCCAATCCTTCCAATCTAAGGGTTTCCCATCATTTTAGGTCTCCCCACCCCAAACTTCCCCCAATGTCACCAGATCCGGTCAGGATTTAAAATAAGAGCTTTGAGCCACGATATCCTTCTAAAAATCAAATTTCATGGAGATCCAATCACCCATTCGTAAGTTAAAAATACCTCATTTTTTCTAATTTTTCAGAATTAACCCCCCCCCCCCAACTACCCAAAAGAGAGCGGATCCGTTCCGTTTATGTCAATCATCTATCTAGGACTTGTGTTTATTTTTCCCACCATGTTTCATCCCGATCCCTCCACTCTAAGTGTTTTCCAAGTTTTAGGTTTCCCCCTCCCAACTCCCCGCCCCCATCACCAGATCCGGTCGGGATTTAAAATAAGAGCTCTAAGACACGATATCCTTCTAAACATCAAATTTCATTGAGATCCGATCACCCGTTCGTAAGTTGAAAATACCTCATTTTTCTAATTTTTAAGACTTACTCCCCCCCTCCCAACTACCCCAAAGAGAGCAAATAAGTTCCGATTATGTCAATCATGTATCTGGGACTTGCGCTTATTTTTCCCATCAAGTTTCATCCCGATCCCTCTACTCTAAGTGTTTTCCAAGATTTTAGGTTTCCCCCCTCCAACTCCCCCCAATGTCATCAGACCCAGTCGGGATTTAAAATAAGAGCTCTGAGACACAATATCATTCCAAACATCAAATTTCATTAAGATTTAATCACCCGCTCATAAGTTAAAAATACTTCATTTTTTCTATTTTTCCGAATTAACCGGCCCCTTCTCCCCCCCCCCAGATGGTCAAATCGGGAAAACGACTATTTCTAATTTAATCTGGTCCGGTCCCTGATACGCTTGCCAAATTTCATCGTCCTAGCTTACCTGGAAGTGCCTAAAGTAGCAAAACCGGGACTTTAGGTTTTCCCCCTCCAACTCCCGCCAATGTCATCAGATCCGGTCGGGATTAAAAATAAGAGCTCTAAGACACAATATCATTCCAAACATGAAATTTCATTAAGATCCAAATACCCGCTGATAAGTTAAAAATACTTCATTTTTTCTATTTTTTGCGAATTAACCGGGCCCCCACTCCCCCCCAGATGGTCAAATCGGGAAAACGACTATTTCTAATTTAATCTGGTCCGGTCCCTGATACGCTTGCCAAATTTCATCGTCCTAGCTTACCTGGAAGTGCCTAAAGTAGCAAAACCGGGACCGACAGACAGACCGACAGACAGACCGACAGACAGACCGACAGACAGACCGACAGACCGACAGAATTGGCGACTGCTATATGTCACTTGGTTAATACCAAGTGCCATAAAAACAAAAAACAAATAAACACGCACCCGTGATTTGTCTTCTGGCAAAAAATGCAAAATTCCACATTTTTGTAGATAGGAGCTTGAAACTTCTACAGTAGGGTTCTCTGATACGCTGAATCTGATGGTGTCATTTTCGTTAAGCTTTTATGACTTTTAGGGGGTGTTTCCCCCTATTTTCCTAAATAAGGCAAATTTTCCCAGGCTCGTAACTTTTGATGGGTAAGACTAAACTTGATAAAACTTATATATTTAAAATCAGCATTAAAATGCGATTGTTTTGATGTAGCTATTGATATCAAAATTCAATTTTTTAGAGTTTTGGTTACTATTGAGCCGGATCGCTCCTTACTACAGTTCGTTACCACGAACTGTTTGATTAATCATTAAAACAACTCCTTCTACAAAAGACATTTTCAAAGAAAAGTGGAGCTACATTAAACCAAATATGGGCAGCAAAAAATTCAAATACCTTTTCAAGCGTAAAACTACCATAAATCACACTAAATAAATAAATGAATCCCAAAACGAACAAAAATTATAATAGCTAAACAAGTCAAACTCACTCATTCAAATTTTGTACTTTTCTGAAAACAATCCTTATTTATACCTATCTATTTCTTATAATATCAAAAAAAGGGGATATAATCACCGTCATAGTGAAGATGTGAGAAGAAGATTAGCCAAGGCCCAGGGTGTTTTCTCACAATTGAAAAAAAGTTGAGAAGAATAGGAAGATAAGTCTGCAAACTCTTGGCAGCACAGCCTTACGGGGGAAAATATGATGGTGTTTTTTTGCTACAAATTCATTGACTGAATCAATGAATGTACCGATTGTTTGATATAAAGAATAAAGCATTGGGGACTACACTAGTACTGGTGGTAAAGTAGGACTCTCAAGCATGGGAATCTTGAAAGATGGTTGAGGATTTGCTAGATATTTTTCAGAGAAATTGCATATGGATTGTTTATGGTACCCAACTGACGACTGACGAACCCTATACGAAATAGTAAGCTGTACACAAATATGGTTCAATCTTGCTTTCTAGAGCTAGCGTGAGAGAAACGTTGAGACGGCTAGTAAAATTTCTTCGGATGGAGGAGGACAGATTGCCAAATATCGTTCTTGTCAGCCAACCATCTAAGATCAAATGAGAAGCAGATCGTCCCTGAATGAGATGGACGGATATTGCAAGAAAAGGTTTGAGGGAAGTGGAAACTTCTGGGAAAGCTGGAAACAAGGATAATTTTGATAGATTGGGACGGAGGAGGAGCGTGTGAAGCTGTGTTGGCTTCAAGTGGCTTGGTACTTCAAGTGGCAGTAGTAGTAGTTGTAGCAGTATCACAGAAATCAGTTATCAGAATTTTCACCCCTATTGCAGCCATTTATTTTCAAGTCTAAACTAATTCACTTAGAATTAGCCGCATCGGTCATCTAGGCATTAACTGAAAAAAACATTTTTGCTTGCTTGCTCTTCACCCTATTTTTTTTTTTTTGTATTTACTTTAAGCTTGTGATCAAACAGTTAATGGTAACGAACTGTAAGTAATGAGCGACGGGGCTCAATAGTAACGAAACTCTAAAAAACAGATATTTGTTACCAATAGATGCATGAAAAGAATTGACTTATTATGCTGATTTAAAATATATAAATTTGGTTAGGTTTACTCTCACCCATCAAAGGGTACGAGCCTGAGAAAAACTTGCCTGATTTTCAAAAAAAGGGGAAACATGTCAAATTTAAGCGCATAGAGTAAAGTATTGAGGATGGGTTAGCCTTCTGGGCCTATAATTTTTCATGGACATATATGGAATAATTTCTGCTAGTTTTTAGTTTTAATATTTCTCATTATTTTAAGTTGAAACAAATATTTTTTTTTTTTACTTAATGTCAGACTATTTTTCAAAAAATAAATAAAATCTGCCTCAGAAACTTTCTGTCGATTATTAGGCCTGAAAGGTCTTCTTTGTCTGCTTTCATTTGTAAAAACTTATTTTTTATTTAACTTCTGATTGTTTTTCAAATCAAGCTGAAACTCCTCCCCTCTCCCGTCAAAAATTTTTCCATGGAATTCTTGCCTCCTTCCAATGGAAACTTTATCGCTAGAGAAAAACAAAGCTCAAAATTCCGTTCGAATTAGTCGTCTCCAGATCTTTGGGGAACGTTGGTTTGATGCGATCACCTCTGGGAAGAAAAAAAAAAGCAAAATAAACAAGTATTTTCTTTTTTTTTGCAAAAATACCAAATTCCATATTTATGCTAACGAGACCTTGAAACCTCCATAGTAACGTTTATCTTATGATGCTATTTTTATTTAAGATTTCTTGAGTTTTGGAGGGTTCTGTTGCTTTGATAATCATGCAAATCTTTCCAGGCTCGTAGCTTTTGATGGAGAACATTTTACTTGATAAATTTTATATATTTGAAATCAACTTCAAATGCCAATTCTTTTGATGCATATATTGCTTCAAATATGAGATAGCCATGATTAGCTAGCGCTTTCCTGAAGAGTAACCATTTAAATTTTATGTATTTTTAATCAAGTAAGTAATTTTGAAAATCAGTTTAAAAGTTGAGTTTTGCAAGATGCAAAAATGGTAATAACGATATGAGTGCCGAATCGAGTCGTAACACTTTAGTCACCTTTTCAACTTATTTTGGCACAAAACCAAAAAAAAATCAAAATTAAAGAATAATATTTAAAATATGTAGCAATTTTTTGAATGATAGCACGGACAAAGTATTTTAGGCAAGCTAAAAAGACATACACACATATTCTGAAATCATATCAAATGCGAACACATTACACCATATCACAAAATGTGCAAATTTATTCAGTGAAATAATGAAAAAAAGCCCTCTAAAGATTCAAACGGTTGGAACGCCATATCTAATGAAGGAGATACAACATACTTTGGCCAAAAGAATCCAGGTGCAGTTAACTAAATGTATATAAAGGTCAGGGGCATAGCTACAGTGTTTTTAATTGGAAAGGGGGCAAGAGGAGGTGCTATTGAATTAGGTGTTCTTTCAAGCAGTAGTGAAGATTTTTTCAGAAGGATTTTACAAAAAAAAATAGAAAACGCGTCAAAAATTTGTTTATATTCATTTTTGTTACTTTTTTACGAGTTGGACAAACATTTCTCGGGGGGAGGAGCTTGTTCAAACCCCCTAGCACCCTGGACGCGGCCGTAGGATAACATTTGACGTCAGCATGTTTGTTTGTCTTCCAACACAGTCCAATTTCTATTTCCTCAAGCATAATGGCTGAAACTCTTTTAATTCGTTGGTTCGTAAGGATTAACTTTGCACATTGTCTTCCATCTAAAAGTAAAATATAAAATAAAAAAAGAACACTTTTTCGTTGGCCTAGCAAATCCAATTGCATACAAAATTTAGCTACTAATATACTCCCTTTATATATGGTTTATATATGGCTCCCTTTTATATGGCTTTTTTTATGGCACTTGGTATCAAACAGTTCGTGGTAACGAACTGTAGTAAGGAGCGACCCGGCTCAATAGTAAACGAAACCCTAAAAAACGGAATTTTGATGCTAAAATAGACATCAAATGAATCGGATTTTCATGTTGATTTTAAATATATAAGTTTCATCAAAGTTAGTCTTTGTCATCAAAAGTTACGAGCCTGAGAAAATTTACCTTATTTTGGAAAATAGGGGGAAACACCCCCTAAAAGTCATAGAATCTTAACGAAAATCACACCATCGCATTCGGCGTATCAGAGAAATCTATAGCAAAAATTTCAAGCTCCTATCTACAAAAATGTGGAATTCCGTATTTTTTTGCCAGAAGACAAATCACGGGTGCGCGTTTATTTGTTTTTTTTTTCCAGGGGTCATCGTATCGACCAAGTTGTCCTAGAATATCGCAAAAGGGCTCATTCTAACGGAAATGAAAAGTTCTAGTGCCCTTTTTAAGTGACCAAAAAAATTGGAGGGCACCTAGGAATTCTTAGAAAACGTTGAAATTGGGGTATTTTTATCTTACGATTAGGCGATCGGATCTTAATGAAACTTGATACATATAGAAGGATCTTATGTCTCTGATGCTCCATTTTCGAGTCGAATCGGATCCGGGGACAGAGGGGGTCGAAGGAGGGAAACAGAAATCTTGGAAAACGCATGGAGCGGAGAGATCGGGATGAAACTTGATCGGAAGAATAAGCAAAAGTTCTAAATACGTGATTGACATAATTGGAACGGATCCGTTCTCTTTGGAGGAGCTGGGGGGGTGTTAATTTGGAAAAATTTGAAAAATTGAGGTATTTTTAACTTAAGAACGGGTGACCGGATCTTAATGAAATTTGATATTTAGAAGGAATTCATATCTCAGAGCTGTTATTTCAAATCCCGACCAGATCTATTGACATTGGGGGGAGTTGGAGGGGGAAATCTTGGAAAACGCTTGAGTGGAGGAATTGGGATGAAGCTTGGTGGATAGAATAAGCAAATGTCCTTGATACGTGATTGACGTAACCGTACTGGATTCGCTCTCTTTTAGGGATTTGGGGGGAGGGGTTCAGTGATTTGGCGAGTTTGGTGCTTCTGGACGTGCTAGGACGATGAAAATTGGTAGGCGTGTCAGAGAGCTGCACAAAGTCACTTTATAAAGTCGTTTTCCCGAATTCGACCATCTGGGGGGCTAAAGGGAGAGAAAAATTAGAAAAATGAGGTATTTATAACTTACGAGTGGGTGATCGGATCTTAATGATTTTTGATATTAGAAGGACATCGTGACTCAGAGCTCTTATTTTAATTATCCTGACCGGCATTAAGCCTCTGATTTTCCTTTTAAATCAATCTATTGAATCTTTGAATTTTTTAGAGGTCATAACATATGAGCTCTTGGCTCTTAACTCTTCTTGCCTCGTCACAAGTGCCATATGAGCTCTTAGCTCTTGTTTCTACATACAAGACTGAATGTCGAACGTTTAGCGGACCATCGAACAGAAGAACAGAATGTACAAAAGTTTGCCAAACATTGTTCTTTTCGGCCAACCGTCTAGGGCTAACTGGAAAGAAGGTCGTCCGCGGTTGGGGTAGGAAGATCTCATTAAGAAAGATTTTAAGAAAACGGGCACTTCCTGGGAGGGTGTAAAGAGGAAAGTCTTGAAGAGATTGGGATGGGTGAGGAGCGTGGGTAGCTGTTTCGGCCTCAGGTGGCCTGGTGCTGCGGTGAGTTGTTAGTAGTAGGTAGTATTTGCATATAAGAACTTTAAACATCTTGTTATTGATTATCATTGATTATCTTGTTATTTTGTAGTGAGAAAGGGAGGGACATTTATACCATTGATAACTGAGCCTTCAGGTAAGTACAAAATTAGATCCAAGGAAGAGACTTGGGGAGGGTGGACGTCTAAATTGGTATAATCCTTAGGGCCGTATCCAGGACTTTTATTTCCTGTATTATTTGTTGTTGTTTTTTTGGGAAGGAGGGGTCAAAAACAAACATATCAAAATATAAAAGACAAAACTTAATCCATTTTGATTTCATCTTGATATCTGCGCTATTGTTATGAAAATAAAGAGTAACGTTCAACCCCAAGATGACAAAACTATTTTGTATAGCAGGAGGAAATTCCCCTTCCTCACTCCCACCACCACCTCATGGTAGGCAAGACACAGTGAGCAATTTTGTAGAAGCTTTTGAAATTGGAATTCTTGATCATTAGGAATTGTTTATTGAATATTGGAATTATTTGTCATGATTAATCAGCAGTTTCTTCAAGAGTAAAGTTTTATGTCCTTTTAATAAAATGAAAAATTTTGAAAATAAGTTCGAAACTTTGAATTTCGCTTGATTCAAGATTAATAATTTCGACAGAAGTACCAAATCGAATAGTAAAAACTCCGTCACCTTTTCTACTTTATTTACCACGAGATCAAAACATTTCAATATTGAAGAATAATATTTAACAGAAGTAATTATTTAAAATGCATCATTTTCTTGAATCATAGCATTGATAAAATATTTGAAACAAGCTGAAAAGGCATTGCAGCAACACACACATATTGTGAAATATGTCAAATGCACACACATCACGTCATATTACAAAATCGGAAAATTTATTCAGAGAAATTATTCAACGGTTACAACGAAATTTCTAAGGAAGCAGATACAGCGTACTTCGCCCCCCCCCCCCCAAAAAAACAGACACAATTAAATTAATTTATCTAAAGGTACCCAAACTCTGCGAATCTGAAAACCTGAATGGTTTAGTTCAAAGGAAGGGAATAAAATTTAAAAGAGGGGCTTTTTATTGCCTTGGAAAGCAGTTGAAACTTATTTACTTACTTAATTCTCATGCCGGGGTGGCTTTGAGAGCGTCGTCAGTCTTCTTTATTAGGGTGTTACGCAGCAAGGCCTTCTGAGTCAGACAGCCAAATTCAGGGTTGATCCAGGATATTCCCAAGACTATCACTCTATCGGAACTTGACGCACGCTTTTTGTCGCAAGATAGTTTTCCTTGCAAAGCAAGTCCAGGGGACAGAGTGCAAGCCTATCACCTAATGCTTCTTACTTTATCCAGACTCCGGACTGACAACTGTGACTTTATGATACACAGCAGGTGGTGAAGGCAACAAGTTTACAGAGACTGCTGTCCATGAATATGAATCCTCCGCCCTGTCGCAATTTACCTTCTATAAAGGATCCTCCCACGATGGGATTCTGCTTTACATTGCAAGATAACCCATTAATGCTGGTTGTACATTTGAGGGGCCTTCTTCCTCCTTCGCTTATATTTATGACCCACGGGCAAGGGTGTCCCAGTTTCTATTTGAACTTCCAGGGACTAGGTCACCCCTTGGTGGTCTCCTCCTAGTGGAGGTACCCAACATATGTTTCGGACATTCCTCTATCCGTGACGTAGGGATGGGCTAAGTGGCCTGGAGAAGGCCTCTACTGAGAAGATGACTGAGTAGGTACTCGGAAACCAGGTCCTAAAAGAGTCAAATGCAGGGCCTAAAAAAACTATCGACTACATAAAATCATAAAAATTTAAAACTATTTGCATATAAGGGCTTTAAAAATCTAAAATGTAATTATCTGTTCTTTTGTAGTGAGGGAAGGAGGGAGAAGCCTCGAGGGGCACATTTTAATGCCAAATTATCCCAACTCTCATTGAGGCTTCAGGTAAATACAAAATTTGTTCTAAGGGAGAGATTTAGGGATAGTGGAGGTAAAAATTGATATATGTATATATATATATATATATATATATATATATATATATATATATATATATATATATATATATATATATATATATATATATACATATATATATATATATATATATATATATATATATATATATATATATATATATATCTATATAAAAATAAGTTGTCTGTCTGTGTGTCTGTCTGTGGATCAGGTGACGTCATGTTTCTGTGTTGACTGACGTCATGAAATTAGTTGTCGTCATTTTTGCTTTGACGGTGACGTCATTAAAGATATTTAAGACATATGTTCACGTAGAAATCTATTAATGTTTAAGTTTACAATGACTGATGAACTTACCATGGCAAAAGCCGATGAAGATGCTCAAAGAGTCTATGCCAAAAAACTTGCTGCTGATAGAGAAAGTCAGAAAAGAAAGCGTGCCGAGGAATCAAAAGAACAGCAAGGAAACAGGCTTGAGGCTGATAGAGAAAGAAAGAACAGAAAGCGTGCCGAGGAATCAAAAGAACAGCAAGGAAACAGGCTTGAGGCTGATAGAGAAAGAAAGAACAGAAAGAGTGCCGAGGAATCAAAAGAACAGCAAGGAAACAGGCTTGAGGCTGATAGAGAAAAAAAGAACAGAAAGCGTGCCGAGGAACTACCAGAGCAACGCGGAAGTAGACTTGCTGCTAAAAGAGAAAGTGAAAAAAGAAGGCGTGCCGAGGAATTACAAGAACAGCAAGAAATCAGGCTTGCTGCTGATAGAGAAAGTAAGAAAAGAAAGCGTGCCGAGGAATCACAAGAACAGCAAGAAATCAGGCTTGCTGCTGATAGAGAAAGTAAGAAAAGAAAGCGTTCCGAGGAATCAGAGCAACCTGAAAGTTATCGCCTGGCATTCAGGTACAACCCAGTCGATGATTATAGCTTGAGTAGATGTGTTCAAATCGGGATAATGTCTAAAATTTGTCCCTATTGCAAGGCCTTGAAATTCAATGGTGAAACAATGGGAATGTGTTGCGCCTCAGGAAAAGTTAAACTTCATCTATTGGCTGCACCACCAGAACCATTGAAGACGAATGAATGCTTGCCTGAAAAATTCTAATTTATGGGCACACGTAAAAATATTAAAATTAACTACAAATATGCGTGTCCGATTGCAAAACGATGACTCTGGTCAAACATTTTCAGATCAATTGCTGACAATTGGAAACGGAAAGCTCCCAGTAGACTCAATTTCAGGACGTATACAACTACCTGCTGATTTCTGTAATTTAGTGACGTCCAAAAATGAATTGATTGAAAAAGTATTTCCGAATATTCTAAAAAATTATAAAAATAATAAATGGCTAAGTGAAAGAGCGATTCTCGCACCCAAAAATATAGACGTCCACGAAATCAACAATATTGTTTTGACCAAGATTCGAGACCAGGCAGTCCTTTACAAGTCAGTCGACACAGTTTTGGAACCAAATGAAGCGGTTAATTATCCATCTGAATTTTTAAATTCCATAGATCTTTCAGGGTTTCCACCACACGTGCTACAACTAAAAATAGGCGTACCAATAATACTTTTAAGAAATATAAGCCCACCAAAGCTTTGCAATGGCACTCGACTTGCCGTAAAAAAAAACAATGGAAAACCTAATAGAGGCCACAATCTTGACAGGGCCTTTTGAGGGTGAGGCTGTTCTTATTCCTCGCATTCCCATGATTCCAACGGATCTGCCTTTTCAATTTAAAAGATTGCAATTCCCAATTCGATTAGCATTTGCAATCACCATTAACAAAGCTCAAGGTCAATCATTAGAAAAATGTGGTATAGATCTTAATACTGATTGTTTTTCCCATGGACAATTGTACGTTGCATGTTCGAGGGTCGGTAAACCTGACAATCTATTTATATGCAGCGACAATTGGACAGCGAAGAATGTTGTATATTCGCAAGTTTTACGCAGTTAATTTGTATTGTATCTATCTATGTATCTATCTATATAAAAACGAGTTGTGTGTATGCATGTTTGTTTGTTTGTAAAAAGAGCATTTGCATATGATGTCATTATTAGTACATACGGCTTTGTATATGCAGAGACAATGGGAAAGCCAAGAATGTTGTATATTCGCAATTTTTACGTAGTTTAACTCCTGCAGACGAAATGAATGCTTGCCTAAAAAATTCTAATTTATGGGCACTCGTAAAAATATTAAAATTAACTACAAATATGCGTGTCCGATTGCAAAACGATGACTCTGGTCAAACAGTAGACTCAATTTCAGGACGTATACAACTACCTGCTGATTTCTGTAATTTAGTGACGTCCAAAAATGAATTGATTGAAAAAGTATTTCCAAATATTCTAAAAAATTATAAAATTAATAAATGGCTAAGTGAAAGAGCGATTCTCGCACCCAAAAATATAGACGTCCACGAAATCAACAATATTGTTTTGACCAAGATTCGAGACCAGGCAGTCCTTTACAAGTCAGTCGACACAGTTTTGGAACCAAATGAAGCGGTTAATTATCCATCTGAATTTTTAAATTCCATAGATCCTTCAGGGTTTCCACCACACGTGCTACAACTAAAAATAGGCGTACCAATAATACTTTTAAGAAATATCAACCCACCAAAGCTTTGCAATGGCACGCGACTTGCCGTAAAAAAAACAATGGAAAACCTAATAGAGGCCACAATCTTGACAGGGCCTTATGAGGGTGAGGCTGTTCTTATTCCTCGCATTCCCATGATTCCAATGGATCTGCTTTTTCAATTTAAAAGATTGCAATTCCCAATTCGATTAGTATTTGCAATCACCATTAGCAAAGCTCAAGGTCAATCATTAGAAAAATGTGGTATAGATCTTAATACTGATTGTTTTTCCCATGGACAATTGTACGTTGCATGTTCGAGGGTCGGTAAACCTGACAATGTATTTATATGCAGCGACAATTGGACAGCGAAGAATGTTATATATTCGCAAGTTTTACGCAGTTAATTTGTATTGTATCTATCTATCTATCTATCTATATAAAAACGAGTTGTGTGGATGCATGTTTGTTTGTTTGTAAAAAGAGCGTTTGCATATGACGTCATTATTAGTACATACGGCTTTGTATATGCACACACAATGGGAAAGCCAAGAATGTTGTTTATTCGCAATTTTTACGTAGTTTGAAACACATATATAAATCTATCTATATTCACAGGTAGGACACAGGGACACAACTACAATGGCGCATAACTAATATGGCGCGTAACGACTTACGGGCGCGGGGGGGCTTGGGGGGCGCGAAGCGCCCCACCAACTAGGTGTTGGGGTGGCGCGAAGCGCCACCCCAACAGCTAGTATATATATATAAGTTGTCTGTCTGTTATGTCTGTTACGCTTTGTATGTTACGCCAGATTATATCTTCTATATATATATAAAAGAAAACAAACTAGAATGTAAAAACTGGAAATTGCATATATATTTCGAAATATTTTGAGAATAGATTAAAGTAATTCGAAAAAAGAAAAATGGTAAAAAACTAAAAAAAAAACTAAAAAGAAAAAACTAAAAAAAATAAAAAATTTAAAAAATTAAAAAAAGAAAAAACTTAAAAAGAAAAAACGTAAAAAAATTAAAAAGATAAAAAACTAAAAAGAAAAAAACTAAAAAAGCTAAAAAACTAAAATAAGAAACAACTAAAAATATTGGGAATTGCACAAATATTTCAATATATTTTGACCATAGATTAAAGTTATTCGAAAACCTTAAAACAGATACCCCAAAATTTGAGGTTTAATATAAATTGTTGGAGCTTTAGCATGCTTGGCACGTAAAGATTTATCCAAGTGTCAATTTTATGTTGAACATTGACAATTTGAAGAAAACAAATCAATAAATAGAAGAAACTAAAAAAAAGAAAAAACTAAAAAAGAAAATAACTAAAGAAGAAACTGTATCTATATATATATAAAAATAAGTTGTATATATGCATGTTTGTTTTTATGTGGGTTTGCATTTGACGTCATTATAAGTATATAAGGCTTTGTATATGACGTCATTATAAGATGACACTACAGACCGGGACACCGGGACACAAATGACGACCGGGACACAGGGAATATAAATGACGACCGGGACACTCAAAGAGAAATTACAGACCGGGACACCGGGACACAAATGACGACCGGGACACTGGGACAGAGGGAATATAAATGACGACCGGGACGCTCAAAGAGAGATTATAGACTGGGATACCGGGACACAAATGACGACCGGGGCACAGGGAATATAAATGACGACCAGGACACAGGGACACAACTACAATGGGGAAGACGGGGGCACAGGGGGATATATAACTGACGAAGGGGACACAGGGAATGTTCGATTATCAATCACCATCAACAAAGCTCAAGGGCAATCGTTAGAAAAATGCGGTATAGATCTGAATACGGATTGTTTTCCCATGGACAATTATTATGAAAACTGACAATCTATTTATATGGACAGACAATGGGACAGCAAAGAATGTTGTATATTTGCATGTTTTACGTAGTTAAATATATATTTATATATATATATATATTATATATATATATATATATATATATTTACATATATATATATATATATATATATATATATATATATATATATATATATATATATATATATATATATATATATATATATATATATATAAATATATATATATATATATTCACAGGTGGGACACAGGGACACAACTACAATGGCGCGTAACTAATATGGCGCGTAACGATTTACGCGCGCGGGGAGGGTTTGGGGAGGGGGGGGGGGGTGCGAAGCGCCCCCACCAACTAGGTGTTGGGGTGGCGTGAAGCGCCACCCCAACAGCATATATATATATATATGTATATATATATATATATATATATATCTATATATATAAAAATAAGTTGTCTGTGGATCTGTGGATCGTGGATCAGGTGACGTCATGTTTCTGTGTCGGCTGACGTCATGAAATTAGTTGTCGTCATTTTTGTTATGACGATGCTTAGTATATTGTAAAACACATTAATTTGGTTAATAATATACCATTTAAAACACCAAAATGAACATGCTGGAGTAGTCACTCGGTGAGAGAGGGTGTCAGAACGGAGAATGAAGGTCCCAGGTTCAAATCCTGGTTAGGCTAAAAAAGGTAAAAAACTAAAAACTAAAAAAAAAACTGAAAAAACTAAAAAAAGGCAAAAACTACAAAAAAAAATAAAAACTAATAAAAAAATAAAACAGCCGAAAAACTAAAAAAACTAAAGAAACTAAAAAAAGGAAAAAACTTAAAAAACTAAAAACTAAAAAAAAACTAAAAAAAAGGAAAAAACTGAAAAATAGAAGAGAAAAAGAAAACTAATAAAATTAAAAATAAACATAAAAAAAAATAAAAAAGATAAAAACTAAAAATAAAGTAAAAAGAAAAAACGAAAAAAAAATAAAAAAGCTAAAAAAAAGGTAAAAACCAATAAAAAACTAAAAAGAAAAAGGTGAAAAACTAAAAAAAATTTAATCTAAAAAACTAAAAAAAACTAAAAAGGTAAAAACTAAAAGAACTAAAAAAGAAAAAAAAACTAAAAAAAGGAAAAAAACTGAAAAATAAAGGAGAAAAAGAAAACTAAAAAAATATAAATAAAAGTAAAAAAACTAAAAAGATAAAAACTTCAAAAAAAAACTAAAAAGAAAAAGAAAGAAACTAAAAAACCTAAAAAAAGGTCAAAAACAATAAAAAAAAACTAAAAGGAAAAAAAGGGAAAAAATTAAAAATTTATTTCATCATATACCAATTCAAAAACGAATGTATACCGGGATGACGACCGGGACACAGGGAATATAAATGACGCAACTACAACGGGGACGCCGGGGGCACAGGGGGATATAAATGACGACCGGGACACCGGGACACAAGGAATATAAATGACGCCCGGGACGCTCAAAGAGAAATCACAGACTGGGACACCGGGACACAAATGACGACCGGGACACAGGGAATATAAATGACGACCGGGACACAGGGACATAACTACAAAGGGGACGCCGGGGTGCACAGGGGGATATATAAATGACGATGGCGACTCAGGGAATGGTCGATTAGCAATCACCATCAACAAAGCTCAAGGGCAATCATTAGAATCATGAGGTATAGATCTGAATACGGATTGTTTTCCCATGGACTATTATATGTTGCATGTTCAAGAGTCGGTAAACCTGACAATCTATTTATATGCACAGACAATGGGACAGCAAAGAATGTTGTATATTCGCAAGTTTTACGTAGTTAAAAACATATATTATATATATATATATATATATATATTATATATATATATATATATATATATATATATATATATATATATATATATATATCTATATTCACAGGTGGGACATAGGGACACAACTACAATGGCGCGTAACTAATATGGCGCGTAACGACTTACGCGCGCGGGGGGGCTTGGGGGGGCGCGAAGCGCCCCCACCAACTAGGTGTTGGGGTGGCGCGAAGCGCCACCCCAACAGCTAGTATATATATACATATGTATATATATATATATATATATATATATATATATATATATATATATATATATATATATATATATATATATATCTTCCTCAGGACCGTATCAAGGACTTTTATTTCCAGTGTTATTGCTTTAATTTTCTTAAAGGAGGGGGGGGGCAAAATAAACTCATCAAAATGTAAAAAATACATATATATATATATATATATATATATATATATATATATATATATATATATATATATATATATATATATATATATATATATATATATATATATATATATATATATATATATATATTTAATCCCTCTTGATTGCTGGAGTGTTTCTGGTGTACGCTGTTCTTATGAAAATAAAAAGTAATATTAAACCCCAAAATGAGAAAAGGGTATTTTGCAGAATCTACTCAGATTTTGCGACCTTGAGGTGAAGACGAGGAAAGGAAAGTCCCCTCCTATGCAGAAAAGATGTTGCTCATTTTGGGGTTTAATTCAACTTTCAACTTTCAACTTTTTCTTTATTCTATACAAACAATATTATGCCCCAACAGAGAGCAGAGCTCGTAAGGCTGGGACAGTGCAAAAACATAAGAAAAAACATCAACATCGGTAGAACACACACAAAATAGAAAAAAACTCATAAAAGATAAGTAAATATATAAATATCGGGCAGGAGGGGCGTGGGAGGCCGTCCCAGACACAGGGACACAAAGACAAACACACAAATAAGAAGATCAAATAATTTAAATTTCCATCATCAATGGTGAATAATCAAAATTTTTAGCAAACAATCTTTAATATTTGCTTTTTTAAATTTAGCTGAGATTTTTGCTAAGACTTTTGGGATGGATCAAACAGAATTTTATCATTCAGCTTAAGATTGTTAGCAATGAAGGGTATTTGGTATCTAATCGAAAACTTTGACCTTTCAGAGCTTACAAAAGGAATTTGATACATCCTAGACCTCCGACAATCCGAACGAGGAAGTAAGATTAACAGAGATTTGTCATAGAAATAATTTTTAGAATTTTGGATTTGAAAATGCCATATGGAAGTATTTAATATTCGTATATCATTTAAATCTAACAAATTTAAGAAGAGGAATAATGTTTTAGTTTCCGAAACATTTTCAAGTTTTGAAGGTCGATGTAAGAAATTTCCAAGTATTCTTATTGCCCTATTTTGTAGTACCTGTAAGGGTTTTATATGCTTCCAAAATGTATTTTTGTGATTTTGCGTCCGCATATGTATGATTTAATAATTTGCAATCCTTTCCCTCTTATGCCGGAATTTATCATTTTGTCAAGAAGAATTTCATGATTTAAAGTGTCAAATGCTTTTTTTATATCATAGAAAACAGTAGCCACATGGAAATCATCATCTAAACAATCATTTATTTCTAATAAAAGAGCTGCAACTGCTTGTTCTGTCGAACGGTTTGCCCTAAATCCTAATTGATATTTGGTAAAGAAATTTATTTTATCTAGATAGCTAGAAATCCTTTCTTTTAAAATTTTTTCAAACACTTTAGATAATGGCGATAAAATTGCAATTGGACGATAATTACTTACATCAGATTTATCGCCTTGTTTATACAACGGAATTACTCGGGCAATTTTCCATCTACTAGGAAATATACCTGAATTGATACTCAAATTGAAAATGTGGATAAGTGGTTCAAAAATAACTCCGGCAATACTCTTTAACAAATTTGTTGATAATTCATCATGTCCCACTGAATTACCATTTTTTATATTTTTGATAATCTTATGAAATTCAGCAAAACTAACAGGGACCAGAAATATGCTCGTACATTCATTGGGGGGTAAATATTCTTTATGCGACCTGTAAGGGGACAAATCTATTCCTGCTGAAACAATCGCTTGACCAACATCAGCAAAATAATCACTAAACATATTAGCAACATCTTGCGGTTCTCTAACTTCTACACCATTTGTATTAATTAATACCTCAGGATGTGATAGCTTTTTATTTTTTCCAATTTTCTCCTTAATTAAATTCCAAGTTTTTCGAGGAGAATCAGAATTTTTAAATGAATTTTCATAATACACTCTTTCATTTTCTCTAAGAATCCTTACTAACAGATTCTTATAGTTTTGAAACGTATTATATTTATTTCAGTGGGATACTTCATTTTAATTTTATATAAGCGATTTTTTTCATTAATAGACCTCAAAAGCGATGCATTTACCCATGGTTTTCTTGGTGTATGCCTCTTTCCTTTCAGATTTCTATACGGGCAAAAATTATCAAGCTTCTCAGTCAATATATTATAAAAGTTATCTAAGGATTGATCCGGATCCATTTCATCAATTACTGAACTCCACCCTTCATCACCGAGTGCTTCTTTCAATTTTAACAAATTTCTTTCCCCAAAGTCTCTTCGCTTTGTTGACTTCTTTTCATTATGCGGGAAATATCGCAAAAAATCAGCCATAAGTATGCAGTGATCAGATGAATCATCAGGAATGACATATGTACTAACAACACTTTCAGGTGAAAAAATATTATCAATTAGTGAATTTGACGTATCAGTTATTTTGGATGGTACAAGACATACAGGATATAATCCATGAGATAGCGGACATTCTAAAAACTTCAAAGTGTTACTATCCAGTCTATTCTGATTAGAAGAAACAAGGTTCATTAAGTCAATATTAAAATCTCCCATAACTAGATAAGAAGTATTAAGACTAGCTAATTTATCCATGAATTTTTCAAAACAATTTCTAAACTCTATCTGACTAGCTGACGGACTACGGTAAATAACTGCGATTAGAATCTTCTCATTATTTGGAAAAAAGCATTCGACAACACAAGATTCAAATAACATTTCAATATTCATCGGCAAAAATTCTAGTCTTGCACGGGCTGGTGTGCAACTTTTAATTAAGACACCAAGACCACCTTTCTTTTGCATACTCCTTTCAACATGAAACAATTGATAACCATCAACATGATTACTTTCAATTGAAAACTCATCTAAAAAAGTTTCGCATAAACCGAATATGTCCGTATCTGATGTCGATAGAAAAGTGTCAATTGTATCCCTTGCAGTCCCCCAGCCTCGGCAATTCCAAAACGATATCCTCCTTGTTCTAGAATTTTTCTTTGCCATTCCATTCAAAAATAAATATTGATTTTTTGGTATATCTAATATGCTGCTATTATCCTCATTATCACTAGCTACAATATTTTGGAAAACTGAATGAAACAAAAGAGAATCTCGCTCAAATTCTTTTAACCTTGATGATGGAATTCCATCACTATCTCTATCCATTATCAAATATTACCACCATGTCAAGAATAACCACACCACGACCCATGCGCCCAACAAACCAAAATAAAAGGTAACTCACACAGAAACAACTAAGAAAAGAAAAGAGAAATGTCTTCATTCTAAGACAAATTCTTTCAATATTCTACCGCTATTCATAAAGACCCCTGTGTGCTTCAGAAAAACCATTAGAAAAACATAATAAAAATAGATGACTAAAGAGAAAGAATCGTAATAAATATATAGAGCAACAAAAAGTAGTGAGAAGATAACTAAAAAACAAATAAATACGAGACAAAACATGATTAAACGCTTCCTACTTGTATATTTTAAAACATACTAACAGGGCGCTTTACTATTAGACGATATGATTTTATCTCACTGAAACATCACTTGGAAAACTATGAT
>NC_088872.1:1208972-1263099 GCF_032884065.1 Artemia franciscana | reverse complement strand
ATGTCCTTTTAATAAAATGAAAAATTTTGAGAATAAGTTCGAAACTTTGAATTTCGCTTGATTCAAGATTAATAATTTCGACAGAAGTACCAAATCGAATAGTAAAAACTCCGTCACCTTTTCTACTTTATTTACCACAAGATCAAAACATTTCAATATTGAAGAATAATATTTAACAGAAATAATTATTTAAAATGCATCCTTTTCTTGAATCATAGCATTGATAAAATATTTGAAACAAGCTGAAAAGGCATTGCAGCAACACACACATATTGTGAAATATGTCAAATGCACACACATGACATCATATTACAAAATCGGAAAATTTATTCAGAGAAATTATTCAACGGTTACAACGAAATTTCTAAGGAAGCAGATACAGCGTACTTCGCCCCCAAAAAAAAACAGACACAATTAAATTAATTTATCTAAAGGTACCCAAACTCTGCGAATCTGAAAACCTGAATGATTTAGTTCAAAGGAAGGGAATAAAATTTAAAATAGGGGCTTTTTATTGCCTTGGAAAGCAGTTGAAACTTATTTACTTACTTAATTCTCATGCCGGGGTGGCGTTGAGTGCGTCGTCAGTCTTCTGTATTAGGGTGGTCTGCAGCAAGGCCTTCTGAGTCAGACAGCAAAATTCAGGGTTGATCCAGGATATTCCCAAGACTATCACTCGATCGGAACTTGACGCACGCTTTTTGTCGCAAGATAGTTTTCCTTGCCAAAGCAAGTCCAGGGGACAGAGTGCAAGCCTATCACCTAATGCTTCTTACTTTATCCAGACTCCGGACTGACAACTGTGACTTTATGATACACAGCAGGTGGTGAAGGCAACAAGTTTACAGAGACTGCTGTCCATGAATATGAATCCTCCGCCCTGTCGCAATTTACCTTCTATAAAGGATCCTCCCACGATGGGGTTCTGCTTTACATTGCAAGATAACCCATTGCTGCTGGTTGTACATTTGAGGGGCCTTCTTCCTCCTTCGCTTATATTTATGACCCACGGGCAAGGGTGTCCCAGTTTCTATTTGAACTTCCAGGGACTAGGTCACCCCTTGGTGGTCTCCTCCTAGTGGAGGTACCCAAAATATGTTTCGGACATTCCTCTATCCGTGACGTAGGGATGGGCTAAGTGGCCTGGAGAAGGCCTCTACTGAGAAGATGACTGAGTAGGTACTCGGAAACCAGGTCCTAAAAGAGTCAAATGCAGGGCCTAAAAAAACTATCGACTACATAAAATCATAAAAATTTAAAACTATTTGCATATAAGGGCTTTAAGAATCTAAAATGTAATTATCTGTTCTTTTGTAGTGAGGGAAGGAGGGAGAAGCCTCGAGGGGCACATTTTAATGCCAAATTATCCCAACTCTCATTGAGGCTTCAGGTAAATACAAAATTTGTTCTAAGGGAGAGATTTAGGGATAGTGGAGGTAAAAATTGATATATATATATATATATATATATATATATATATATATATATATATATATATATATATATATATATATATATATATATATATATATATATATATATATATATATATATATATATATATATATATATATATATATATATATATATATATATATATATATATATATATATATATATATAAGTTGTCTGTCTGTTATGAAAACAAACTAGAATGTAAAAACTGGAAATTGCATAAATATTTCAAAATATTTTGAGAATAGATTAAAGTAATTCGAAAAAAGAAAAATAGTAAAAAACTAAAAAAAAAACTAAAAAGAAAAAACTAAAAAAAAAAAAATTAAAAAATAAAAAAAGAAAAACCTAAAAAGAAAAAACATAAAAAAATTAAAAAGATAAAAAACTAAAAAGAAAAAAACTAAAAAAGCTAAAAAACTAAAAAAAGAAACAACTAAAAATATTGGGAATTGCACAAATATTTCAATATATTTTGACAATAGATAAAAGTTATTCGAAAACCTTAAAACAGATACCCCTAAATTTGAGGTTTAATATAAATTTTTGGAGCTTTAGCATGCTTGGCACGTAAAGATTTTTCCAAGTGTCAATGTTAGAATGAACATTGACAAATTGAAGAAAACAAATCAATAAATAGAAGAAACTAAAAAAAAGAAAAAACTAAAAAAGAAAAAAAAACTAAAGAAGAAACTGTATCTATATATATAAAAATAAGTTGTATATATGCATGTTTGTTTTTTTGTGGGTTTGCATTTGGCGTCATTATAAGTATATAAGGCTTTGTATATGACGTCATTATAAGATGACACTACAGACCGGGACACCGGGACACAAATGACGACCGGGACACAGAGAATAAAAATGACGACCAGGACACTCAAAGAGAAATTACAGACCGGGACACAAATGACGACCGGGACACCGGGACAGAGGGAATATAAATGACGACCGGGACACTCAAAGAGAGATTACAGACTGGGATACCGGGACACAAATGACGACCGGGGCACAGGGAATATAAATGACGACCAGGACACAGGGACACAACTACAATGGGGAAGACGGGGGCACAGGGGGATATATAAATGACGACGGGGACACAGGGAATGTTCGATTATCAATCACCATCAACAAAGCTCAAGGGCAATTGTTAGAAAAATGCGGTATAGATCTGAATACGGATTGTTTTCCCATGGACAATTATTATGAAAACTGACAATCTATTTATATGGACAGACAATGGGACAGCAAAGAATGTTGTATATTTGCATGTTTTACGTAGTTAAATATATATATATATATATATATATATATATATATATATATATATATATATATATATATATATATATATATACATATATCTATATATATAAAAATAAGTTGTCTGTCTGTGGATCTGTGGATCAGGTGACGTCATGTTTCTGTGTCGGCTGACGTCATGAAATTAGTTGTCGTCATTTTTGCTATGACGGTGACGTCATTAATGGTATTTAAGACATTTGTTCACGGAAAAATGTTTAATTGTAAAATGACTGAAGAACCTGAAAATGATAGCGATGATGATTGGGTTTGGGATTTTGACTTGGATAAGGTCATCAATGCCTACCAGATTTAAGTTAAAAAAACAAAGGTTCGTCGATATGTACTTCATAGTGACGCTGAAAAATAAAGAAGAAAAAGAAAACTGAAAAAAGAAAAAAGGTAAAAAACTAAAAAAAAACTAAAAAGATAAAACACTCAAAGAGAAATTACAGACCGGGACACAAATGACGACCGAGACAGAGGGAATATAAGTGACGACCGGGAACCTCAAAGAGAAATTATAGACTGGGACACCCGGACACAAATCACGAAACCATCGATTAACTGAAATAACACTTATAGTCAGATTTTCAATCAATGTCAATGAATCCCTAGCTTTAACTGTTATAGCTGTATCATCTGCAAATAGAACTGCATGGCTAATATTCTCATGCAAACCTCGGGGAAGATCATTAATATAGATCAAAAATAAAAATGGACCTAATACTGAGCCTTGGGGGACACCAATATCAGTAAGACTTTTTAAATTAGTCATTTTTCCACCGACATTTATTGTGATTTTGCGTCCGCATAGGTATGATTTAATAATTTGCAATCCTTTCCCTCTTATGCCGGAATTTATCATTTTGTCAAGAAGAATTTCATGATTTAAAGTGTCAAATGCTTTTTTTATATCATAGAAAACAGTAGCCACATGGAAATTATCATCTAAACAATCATTTATTTCTAATAAAAGAGCTGCAACTGCTTGTTCTGTCGAACGGTTTGCCCTAAATCCTAATTGATATTTGGTAAAGAAATTTATTTTATCTAGATAGCTAGAAATCCTTTCTTTTAAAATTTTTTCAAACACTTTAGATAATGGCGATAAAATTGCAATTGGACGATAATTACTTACATCAGATTTATCGCCTTGTTTATACAACGGAATTACTCGGGCAATTTTCCATCTACTAGGAAATATACCTGAATTGATACTCAAATTGAAAATGTGGATAAGTGGTTCAAAAATAACTCCGGCAATACTCTTTAACAAATTTGTTGATAATTCATCATGTCCCACTGAATTACCATTTTTTATATTTTTGATAATCTTATGAAATTCAGCAAAACTAACAGGGACCAGAAATATGCTCGTACATTCATTGGGGGGTAAATATTCTTTATGCGACCTGTAAGGGGACAAATCTATTCCTGCTGAAACAATCGCTTGACCAACATCAGCAAAATAATCACTAAACATATTAGCAACATCTTGCGGTTCTCTAACTTCTACACCATTTGTATTAATTAATACCTCAGGATGTGATAGCTTTTTATTTTTTCCAATTTTCTCCTTAATTAAATTCCAAGTTTTTCAAGGAGAATCAGAATTTTTAAAAGAATTTTCATAATACACTCTTTCATTTTCTCTAAGAATCCTTAATAACAGATTCTTATAGTTTTGAAACGTATTATATTTATTTCAGTGGGATACTTGATTTTAATTTTATATAAGCGATTTTTTTCATTAATAGACCTCAAAAGCGATGCATTTACCCATGGTTTTCTTGGTGTATGCCTCTTTCCTTTCAGATTTCTATACGGGCAAAAATTATCAAGCTTCTCAGTCAATATATTATAAAAGTTATCTAAGGATTGATCCGGATCCATTTCTTCAATTACTGAACTCCACCCTTCATCACCGAGTGCTTCTTTCAATTTTAACAAATTTCTTTCCCCAAAGTCTCTTCGCTTTGTTGACTTCTTTTCATTATGCGGGAAATATCGCAAAAAATCAGCCATATGTATGCAGTGATCAGATGAATCATCAGGAATGACATATGTACTAACAACACTTTCAGGTGAAAAAATATTATCAATTAGTGAATTTGACGTATCAGTTATTCTGGATGGTACAAGACATACAGGATATAATCCATGAGATAGCGGACATTCTAAAAACTTCAAAGTGTTACTATCCAGTCTATTCTGATTAGAAGAAACAAGGTTCATTAAGTCAATATTAAAATCTCCCATAACTAGATAAGAAGTATTAAGACTAGCTAATTTATCCATGAATTTTTCAAAACAATTTCTAAACTCTATCTGACTAGCTAACGGACTACGGTAAATAACTGCGATTAGAATCTTCTCATTATTTGGAAAAAAGCATTCGACAACACAAGATTCAAATAACATTTCAATATTCATCGGCAAAAATTCTAGTCTTGCGCGGGCTGGTATGCAACTTTTAATTAAGACACCAAGACCACCTTTCTTTTGCATACTCCTCCCAACATGAAACAATTGATAACCATCAACATGATTACTTTCAATTGAAAACTCATCTAAAAAAGTTTCGCATAAACCGAATATGTCCGTATCTGATGTCGATAGAAAAGTGTCAATTGTATCCCTTGCAGTCCTCCAGCCCCGGCAATTCCAAAACGATATCCTCCTTTTTCTAGAATTTTTCTTTGCCAATCCATTCAAAAATAAATATTGATTTTTTGGTATATCTAATATGCTGCTATTATCCTCATTATCACTAGCTACAATATTTTGGAAAACTGAATGAAACAAAAGAGAATCTCGCTAAAATTCTTTTAACCTTGATGATGGAATTCCATCACTATCTCTATCCATTATCAAATATTACCACCATGTCAAGAATAACCACACCACGACCCATGCGCCCAACAAACCAAAATAAAAGGTAACTCACACAGAAACAACTAAGAAAAGAAAAGAGAAATGTCTTCATTATAAGACAAATTCTTTCAATATTCTACCGCTATTCATAAAGACCCCTGTGTGCTTCAGAAAAACCATTAGAAAAACATAATAAAAATAGATGACTAAAGAGAAAGAATCGTAATAAATATATAGAGCAACAAAAATTAGTGAGAAGATAACTAAAAAACAAATAAATACGAGACAAAACATGATTAAACGCTTCCTACTTGTATATTTTAAAACATACTAACAGGGCGCTTTACTATTAGACGATATGATTTTATCTCACTGAAACATCACTTGGAAAACTATGATGTAGGCCTACATGTCCTTGAACGTTTGGAAAGTCGTCAACCTCTGGTATGCTATCACTAAATGAATATTTTGTAATTGATCAGTCAGGTCTTTTCACAAACAAGTTTGTCTGAATCCCCTTTGATATCCATGCCTCATATTTAGGAATCTTCCGCAATTTATCCCGTTTCGCTAAAATCAGCTTACGTATTTTGCGAATTTCGGCTGGCACATCATCACTAATAAACAAGTTGCTATTATTTCCATGAAATGTCTTGTCCTTCAGCTTGCTGGAATTTTTTATAATAGAAAACTTGTCTTTTTATTTAGTGTCACCTTTAAGAATTTACGATTTCTGTCATATTGCGAGATTGCAAAATTTACTTCAGGCAATTCTAATCCATGGCGAACAACTTCTGTAAATAAAGCTTTAGCATTATCAATATCCTCACAAACTGCATTCCATATGATGATATTATTTTCTAACTTGGCGGCTTCCAATTTCACAATCCGACACATTGAATCTTCATTTTTTCTTTTTAATTTTATTAATTCATCGGTACAAATTTTTAATTGCAAATTGAGGCAGGACGTATCATTTTCAATTTTTTTCAATTTTCGATTCACTATTAACCATCTTATTTTTAAGAGCCGAATGTTCTTTATCCAGATTATCGACCCTTGTAGTAAGAGTACCTAATTGATTGCATAAGCTGTCTAATTTATTGCCATTTTCTTTTACGATTTCAAGAATTTGCTTAAAATCTGCAGCTAGTATTGATATTTCCGTTAAATGTTACTCTTAATTTTCATACTAACAGCGTAGACCAGAAATATTACAGAAAGTAAGAAGGGTTTCATATTGATTCCATATGCTTTCTTCCCCCCCCCCCAAAAAAAAAAAATAAAAAGCAGACAACCCCCAAAAGAATAGTCCTGGAAACGGCCCAGAGTATTATACATTTATTTTTCCCTCCATCCTTCCCAAGCCTCTCCCTTTGAACGAAATCTGAGTTTACCTAGAGGCTCAATGAGAGGTGAGATAAACTAGCATTAAAATGTACCCTTTTATGCATCTCCCTCGCTTCCTAACTACAAAATAAACAGAAAATATTATTTTATGTGTTTATTGCCGCTATATGCACTGATTTTATGTTTGTATGATTTATAGTGGATTATATTTCAGCCCCTGGTCCTATTCCTGAAAGGTATACTTTACGAATCTCAACCGCTTCGGTCCGTAAAAGAGTTAGGCATGGCTCGGTTGTGTCTCCAAGTTCGTACAACAATAGTGTTTTGCCGATGCAAGCCCTAGTAGCTACTTCCTGTGTTTTAAGAGGGATTGATAACTATTATAATAAATCATATATATATATATAATAAATTATTATATATTATAATATTATATTAATTTAAACTATCGAAGAATTTTGACGTGTTGAATAGGTAATACAATAACGTAGGTTTGTCGTTTGATGTGTCAAAATCTGCCGTTTTGGTTTTCAATGAGGACCAGTGGGAAGAAGAAATCCCTTTGGGTGATTCAGTTATGAGGCTATCTGAGATTTTAATTGCCTTAGTTTTCCAATCGGTCGAAGCCTTCTCTCCACCGGGACGCTGCTTGTGTGCCACGTAGAAGTGAAAATCCAGATTGCCAACGGATCAGTTATTGGTAACAGACATCGGTTCTGCCATAAAGATCTTGCATCGATGTATAATGTCATTGCCCTTCCACGTGTGTTGTATGTAGCACCCTTTAGGAAATACCTGTTGTCCGCTCAGTGTGCAAAAGTAAGAGTTCTGTTTTTTCGACTCGTGATAGTTCCATCTGAGACTTCCACCATGGACGAGTAACTCCTATATCATGCGTAATTATGGTGTATCCGATCCTACAGTCTGTGTTAACCGTGTCGCCGAGAATTTTCTGAAAAACGCTAAGGGAAGAGCGAACCCATGGCTAGCCATCTTGTACCAGTGGTTTTGCTAATGTACACAATGTGTAAATACGTTTGGTGACGTTCCCTAGTGTGACTTAACTTTTTTGTTTCCTTTGTTATACTCCATTTTTATTCCTTGTGATTTTTCGGGCAATAAAACTACTTACTTACTAAATATAAACTAAATCTTTCCCGCTTTGAACTAAATGTTTGACACAGGATCAGATTTCATAAATCTATGCCCTAATACAATCAAGTCCCAATAAGAAAACAACGGCCCTATTTTAATCAGTTAAATATACAAATTCTTTTTATCGATCTTAAATAATTTTTCAAACAAAATGCTCCAAACGAAAAACAGAAATATAACACTGCGTCGTACAAACACAATATCTGAAAAATGATGTCAATACTCTAATGCTAATGTGTAAGATTTCTATGGACATATATCCTGCGATTAATTACATCAAAAACAAAAGTTTGGCAACCTTACAAAATGTAAGGCTTTAAATACATTTAAATTGCACGTTGCCTATATAAGAACCAATGATTGTACTAGAAAAAATAACTTGTGCCAACAAAAACAAATAAATAATAGCAAGTCCGTATCCAGGGGATGGATGAAGGGAGAAGATTCCCATTTATTTGACAAAGCCAACCATCGAATTTTAACAAATAATCGACCAGGATGAAAATTATAGAGCAATCCTTTGAAAATTTTACCATAATATCCCAAGTTAGGAACTCCTTTAAACATAGATTTTTGAAAATGTTCTTGTTGAGACAACACCATTTCAGACATATCATTCAGGTTCTAAAAATGAGTGACTTCGATACTAAGTCCATTAAAACAGATCCTCAGTTTAGCAGTTTTTTTCTATTTTTTTTTTTTTAAGATGGCTAACATTAGACGTGGAGTCAGAGATTCCGCTGAAACTTAGTAATAACCACAAGCGTGCTTTCTTTGCATTAAATTTATTTCTGTTCTTCTTTCGTATAGTATAAAGTTAACTTTATTCAGCATTTTTCTTTTTTTCTAGTGTAATCATCTAACATAACATTTTCGGACAGACTTTTATTAACTTTATTAGTTCGTCGTCTTTAGCAACTTTTTGCTCACGAATAAGATGTCAATGCCAATAAGACTGCTATCTGCTATCTGCAGGCATAATTTTTTAAAGATATCACAGAAGTCCTTAACAAAAATAGCTTGATTAACAAATCTAGTCCGCCTCTCGTGCGATAAACACGCAGAAAAAATCTGAGAGATTAAAATACTCTAATTATGGGGGTAAAAGTTTAATTATAAGTAAAATTATAAAATTATATTATCAACGACTGAATTATTTTTTTTTGGTATTTTACATGGTATTTCACATTTGGTATTTACATAGCGACATATTGTTAAAAGACTGCCACGTAGTCTATAAAATAAAATTTTATTGTAAGTGTGTTATTATTTATTATTTTCTTTGCTGAAGACGGCCCTTCGATATAGGGCCGAAATATTTAAATAAGTTTTGTTCGTTCACTGTCTTGGGAAAAGTCCTCATTATACTCTCTTCTGTATTTGTTTTTTATGATTTTTTATTAGATTGATTTTTTTGAGTGTTCATCGATTTATATTTATAAATAGCATTGATATGAGCGGGCCACGACAAAAATCATAGGCAGAGTAAAAGCCCAGCCTAAGTAAAAATACAGGATAAGTCTGAGCATTACTGCAGATTCTGTAACATTATATTGTGACATATTTCCCACGTTGAAATAGCAACCACATTTCAAATTTTACAGTATTCAAAAAAAAAAGTTAGAATTATTAACTTATCCGTTGGGCATTGTTTGACAAAGATCATTCAGAAAATCTGAACCAATCTTGGCATCATTGCGGCAGAAACCTTAAATGAAGCAAAATTACCGGGGATGCCAATTGGAAGGAAAAACTGACTCTTAGAGTTTGAAAATTACCCTCCCCTGTGTATATCTTTGCTTAAAAAATGAAATCTATAGAAATTATACAAAAGTTTTTCTTTAAAACAAGCAACAGTTTTAAAGCTACTTAATAAATTATATTTTTTCCAAATTATGGGGGGTACAGATGTCCCTTCTTGCCCCTTTCCTCAACTATGTCACTGATAAAGGTGAAACTCTACTAATCTGCAAGCACGAATGATTTAGTTCTACTGAAAGGGGTCAAATTCAAAATAAGGGCCTCTTATTGTCTTCGAAAGTAGTTGAGATTCGTAAATGAAGCTTTGGGGAATGAAACCAGGACCTAAAGTATAATTCTATATAGCTGTCGCTACCTCACCATGCTACTATTTCTACCCTTTGTTTTTTTAGGGCTTGGTTCACAAGTCTATACATCTAACTGAATTATGACAAAAAACATTTTAGCTTTGTTTTTGGCTTTTGGCTCTTTTTCATTGAGTATGATTCTTATAAAACGATTTCTATTATCTCGACAAGATTTTCCGCTACGTAAAGGGCTTTTTTCTGATTTTTTTTTTTTTAATCACGAAATGCTCACAATATTTACAACAGGTGCCGGCATCCCCCCCCATCGAAAATATTCCTAAAAAATACCCCCACCTCCGTAAAATAACCTGCATGGAAGATTTCCCCTAGGAAAATATCCACTATCGGAAGTTCCTGGCTGGCCTCCAATCACTTTCGACTTATAAGAAAAATTAAGAGTAAAATTCTCAATTCGTGACGTAATGAGTATCCTCCGAAGTTTCTGCGACCATAAAATGGAAATGCAGATGAGGAATGAGCAGCCCCATCCTATACGGAATCAATTCTGCTAATTTTGGGATTTAATATTACTCTTTACTTTTTATAATAACAGCGTAGATCAGAAATATTCCAAGAAATCAAGAGGGGCTAAACATCAATTACACATCGTTGATGCGTTTTTTAACGTTTTTATGTACCTCCACCCTTTCCTCGTCTTTCTCTTAGAAATAATTCTGTATTTATCTAAAGAATCAATGACAGTTAGGATGTTTTGGCAATTTCAATGCCAAAATTGATGACACGTTAGGTTAGATTATATTAGGTTGGTCTAGGTTAGCTTAAGTTAGGTTTTTAACCTGTTTCTGATATTCAGAACCAAATTTAACTTAACCTACCCTAATCCAAACTAACATAATCTAACCTAACCTAAGTTTAGCTTTCACCATCATAGGTTGTATAAGACTGAAAAAGCAGACTCGCAAAGCTAATTAAGTCCAAGCAGAGAAAAAGGAATTTCGAACACTTACCGATGAATGTCGACACTAACTAGATTTCGGACATTCACGGTAACACATCCACACTAAATCCTGTTTTGAACTTGGTTCTGGACAAAACCGGGGTTAAGATAATTTAGGAGCCTTGACTTTGAGTTCATTTCTACAACACTTTTTGTTATGTAGTATTTATTAAATAAGATTGAGCCTTTCTGAAAAAAAAGCAATTATCTGGTCTGAAAGGGTAGAATTCTTACTTTCAATTACCAGATGGTTTTGGGTGCCTGCGTTTCTGGATGGATTTTGTGGCTTCGAATATTTTGTAGGGGGTTCACTTGAAAAGGTATTAGTATTTTGTTTCTGCTTTATTCTTCTATGACGTTTCTCTGCTTGTGTTACGCAGGGACGGAAAAATAATTTTTCCATCTAAAATGTTTATGGATATTAGCCATTTGAGCCCTATTTAACCCCCTGAACAGCAGTGTATTATAGTTACTTGGTTTAGGAAGGGGTGCAATTTTCTTAAAGGAACGTTAAAGATATCAGTTGAACTATCAAAAATGACATAATTAACTAATGCTGTTTTAATTAACTAATAATTTAACAATTAACAATTTAATAATTAACTAAGGCTACTATTAGTTTCAGACGGTCTTTCCAGTTATGCAATTAAAATGCATGCCAATTTTTGTTGACGCTACAAAGTTTGTTGACGTCGATTTTTTCAACTTTGGCAAATAGGGCAAAATGCTGCAGATTCAAGTTTTTGCCAAAAAACCTTTGCGGGGGATTCTATTGGGACATTCTTGCATGTACATTCAATTCGCATCTTTCAGCTGAATTCAGCGGTACGTTTAGTTTGGAAACTGACTATTTACGTATATACGCGTTTTTACCTTTGGACGGCTGTTGAATTACTTGATAAATTCAACGTATGTAGAAGCGTGATGATTGCAAGAGCTTTGACGGCAGCAATATCTATATTTGGAAAGGAAATTGAATAAACAAAGTTGCAGCATTTTTCTTTTCTACCGGATATCTCTCCTGTTATAGGTTACAGCTTAGCCCACAAATTAAAATAAATGCAACCTACTAAATATTTGCTCCCTCTCTCCTTAATGTTTGCTTCACAAGAACTCGAATCAGACTGCTACTTAAAAGCATGAGCAAATCTAAAAGAAGAAAATAACTGCTGTTCCATTCAAACTCGATTTACCTAGTTTTTCAAAGATGTATGATTTTATTTCACCCTTTAATCTCAACAACGACCTTTTTTATTAAGAAGAACTGTCTTTAACTTCCGCAATCCTGTTACAGCGTCAAGGGACTATATTCAAATTGGCAAGATTTTAAACTATATAATTTCTATATTTTTTAGCCATTTATGTATATATATGCTTGCAGGGGGGGGGGGGGCTCCTGACATGCATATGCATATGACACGGAGAATTTGGAGCCTTTGTGCTGTTTTCTGAATGGAAAGGCTGGGGAGAAAGAAAAGGATACTATGATAATCTCTATGGTCTTTATGGTTAAACCCCCCTTTTTAATATTCCCCTTCTAGACCCCCTTAATATTATTCATAAGTCGTCTTCAGACTATCAAAACAACAAGGCTAATGCAACATGATAAATTGCTAGTTAAAGGCTTGTTTAACATCTTATTGGCTTTTATAAATTCGACATAATACCATCATAAAGTACCATTATCATACCATCATAATACCATAATACCATCATAAAGTACCATACCACACCAAAATAGTGCACTTAGTTTTTATCAATTTTATAAAAAAAAATGCCAAAAGACCCCTTTCCAATGGAAAGACTCCAATAAAAAGTTATGTTTCGATATCTAAATTGAGCAAAATGAGAAGAGAATGGGCACCCACCCACCTCAACTGCCACCAATAGAACTAGCATTATTATAAAGAAAGAAAAGCGATCAAAAATGGGGTTTTTAAGGCCAAACGAGAATACTAAAAAACACACAAGGCGAATATATTGAGAGGATAACCGCCTCTGTAGGCTTTCTTTAATCTTGTAGGCTCTCTTTTTTCTTTAATCTTTCTGTAGGCTTTCTAAATCTTGAGGAATTTAGACAGCTAAAATCCTGCTGTAAAAGCTATTGATTTCATATCCTTTAAAAGACTTTTAACGAATTTTAAAAAGACTTTTAATCCTTGAGAGCCTTATGGATTATTCTTTTGTTTTCTGCTGGACACTTAAGAGTTTCCTGTTTCTCTTTATTTTTTTTGCACCCGTTTTGTGTTTTCAGTAAACTGCTAGAATTTCAGAATTATAGAAATATAGGAAAATATAACGAGCCTGTTAATGTGAAATGGTTTTTCAAAAATTTATTGCATAGGACGCGAAGTAATAATTTTTGTTCGTTTTAAAGTTCAACTTCGCTCTTTAATTTCATCAGATTTTTTTTTTTTTTTAATTAATTGCGTACTAGAAGTTACAGCAATGATTGGCTATTGTTGTAGAGATAACTGCAACCTAGTAAAGAATGAACCTTTGCCCAAAGCAAGAGGGAGTCTAAAACCTATTTTGAAAAATAAACGGTCTAATGGCAAAAGAATTGCTATTTATGTGTATTTAGAAATCGTAAATAATCTTTCGATAATTCGATTAACTTGATTTTTAGACATCCAAGGCAAAACAAATTTATAGGAATTTGCGAAAAGAGCCTGGAATCTCCCGAAAATGGTTTCAGATCGAAAGGAAAAGTGCGTCATTGGAATTATATGGTACAAAAGAGGCAGTTTTTGTTGCACTTTCTTGAGGGAAAAAACTGGGAGGCATGGAAAAGAGACCTTCATGAATTTCAGACCTTCATGAAAGAGACCTTCATGGTTTATATAGATAGGGTGATCGTATAAACTTCGGAGGGGGGCTAATTGGATTGCTCTTCAGAAGTTTCAGTGCCTTTTTTGAGATTCTGAGTTATAGGAGGTGGATACCCCCCCCCCACCTCGTATTTTGTCAAAATGAATCTGATAGGAATTTTGAGATGGCTATTTGTTGTCGTAGAAACTTCGAAAAGGGCTCATTTGATCGGAAACTGAAAGGGCTTGTGCCCTTTTTAATAGCCGAAAGTGATTGGAGGGTAACTATCACTCCTCCCCCGCCCAACATTTCCCCAAACACATCCAGTCAAAATTTTAAGATAGCACCTATGTTCAATGTAGTTGAAAGGCCCAGATATTATGTCTTTGAAGATGACAGCCCCCCCCCTCACAGCCCTCTGGGAAAGGGTTGTAAGCTGTGTCCTGGCGGCAAATAAGGTTTATATAGGAAGGGTGATCGTATAAGCTTCGGGGGGGGGGGGTTCATTGGATTGGTATTCAGAAGTTCTAGTGCACTTTCTAAGATTCAGAGTGATCGGAGTGTGGATGCCCCCCCACCTCTTATTTTCCCTGAAGTTACAGAAAAAATTTAGGTGGCCATTTGTTGTCATAGAAACTCCAAAAAAAGGCTCATTCAATTGGAAACTGAAGGGGATAGTACCCCTTTTAATAGTAAAAAGTGATTGAAGGGAAGTAACCCCCCTAACACGCCCACCACTTCCCCAGACACATTCAATCAGAATTTTTATATAGCAAGTTTTTTCAACATAATTAAAATGTTCAGAAATTATTTCTTTGAGGATGACAACCCCCCGCCACCCTCGGCAAGGGTTGCAAGTTCTGCCCTGGGGGCATATAAGGTTTTTATGGAAAGGGTGGTTGTATAAACTTCGAAGAGGCCCACTGGATTGGTAATCAGAAGTTCTAGTACCCATTTTAAGATTCAAAGTGACCGGGGGGGGGCAAATACCCCTCCCCATCCCGACACCTCGTATTTCCCCAAAATGCATCTGATAGAGGTATTGAGATGTCCATTTTTTTTTTGTCTTAGAAACTTCAAAAGGATCATTCTATTGGAAATTGAGAAGGCTAGTGCCTTTTTAATGGTCGAAAGTGATTGGAGGGCAAGTATCACCCCTCCCATGCCCACTATTTCCCCAAACAGGTCTAGTCAAAATTTTGAGATAGCAATTTCGTTAAATGTAGTTTAAAGGTCCGGAAATTATGTCTTTGAAGATGACAACCCCCCTCCCCCACAGCCCTCCGAGCAAGGGTTGTAAGCTATGCCCTGCGGCATATAAAGTTTATATAGAAAGGTTGATCGTATAAGCTTTGGAGGGGGGTTCATTGGAAATTTTTAAGATTCAAAGTGATCGGAGGGTGGATACCCCCCCCCACCTCTTATTTTCCATACAAACTATAGAAATTTTGAGATGGCAATTTGTTGTCGTAAAAAATTCGAAACAAGATCATTGAATTGGAAATTGAAGGGGCTAGTGTCCCTTTTAAGTGATTTCAAGTGATTGGAAGGGAAATACCCCCCCCCCACTAACACGCCCACCCCGAACATATTAAATCAGAATTTTGAGATAGCAAATTTGTTCAACGTAGTTAAATGGTCCAGAAATTATGTCTTTGAGTACGACAAGCCCTCCCCCCTGCCCTCAAGGCAAGGATTGCAAGTTATGTCCTGGGGACATATAAGGTGTTTATAGAAATGGTGGTCGTATAAACTTCGGAGGGGCCCACTGGAATGGTAATCAGAAGTTCTAGTACATTTTAAGATTCAAAGTGGTAGGATGGCGAATATCCCCTCCCCTCCCGACACCTCGTATTTTCCCAAAATACAAAAAAAAATATAAGTATTGAGATGACCATTTGTTGTCGTAGAAACTTCAAAAAAGGCTCATTCGATTGAAAATTGACAGGGCTAGCGCCCTTTTCAATGGTCGGAAGCGACTAGAGCGCAACTATCACCCCTCCTACGCCCACCATTTCCCCAAATACATCCAGTCAAAATTTTTAGAAAGTAATTTCGTTCAATGTAGTTGAGAGGTCCGGAAATTATGTCTTTGAAGAGGACACCCACCAGAGCCCTCTGGGCAAGGGTTGTAAGCTATGGCCTGGGGGCATATTAGGTTTATATAGAAAGGGTGATAGTACAAGCTTCGAAGGGGGTTCATTGGATTGGTGATCAGAAGTTCTAGTGCAATCTTTAAGATTGGGAGTGATCAGAGGGTGGATACCTCCCCCCACCTCGTATTTTACATTCAATTGGAAATTGAAGAGGCTAGTGCCCCTTTTAATAGTCAAAAGTGATTGGAGGGGAACTAACCCCCCTAACACACCCACCATTTCCCAAACCATATTCAATCAGAACTTTGAGATAGCCATTGTGTTCAAAGTAGTTAAATAGTCCGGAAATTATATCTTTGAGGACGATAAGCACCCACCACCCTCAAGGCAAGGGCTGCAAGTTATGCCCTGGGGGCATATAAGGTTTTTATAGAAAGGGTGGTTGTATGACCTTTGGAGGGGGCACATCGGAGCGGTAATCAGAAGTTCTAGTGCTCTTTTTAAGATTCAGTGTGATTGGAGGATGGATACCACACCACACGCCGTATTTTCCCGAAATGCATCAGATTTTAGTTTTGAGGTAGCTATTTGTTGCCGTAGAAACTTCGAAAAGGGATCATTCAATTGGAGATTGAAAGGGCCAGTGCCATTCTTAATATTCAAAGAGACTGGCGGCAACCAACCCCCTCCCCTCCCACACCCACCATTTTCCCAAACACATCCATGAAACTTTTGAAATAGACATTTTTTTCAACGTAATTGAAAGGTCCGGAAATTATGTCTTCAGGGCAAGAGTTGCAAGCTTAAGTTTAATCTTGTTGTGAATTTTCTTTTTATGTATTTATGTTTTGCTGAGAACGGCCCTTGGACATAAGGCCGATTTATTCATTCTAATTAGATTTCCACTGTCTTGCGAACAGAATTCCCTAATGTTCTTCTTGTTTTGATGTTCGTGATGGAAAAGCAGTGTGGTCTTCGTCAGTATTCAAAAGATTCATTGAGTGATCAGAGGGTGGATCTCCCCCCCCGCACCTCGTATTTTCCCGTAATGCATATGATAGAAATTTTGGGATGGCCACTTGTTGCCGTAGAAACTTCTAAAAGAGCTCATTCGGTAGAAAATTGAAAGAAGTAGAGCTCTTTTTAAGAGTCTAAAGCGATTGAAGAGCAGCTAACCCCCTTCCCGCGTCCACGTTTCCTCAAACACATTCAATCAAAAATTTTGAGATAACCATTTCCTTCAACTTAGTTGAAAGGTTCAGAAATTGTTTCTTTGAAGATGACAACCCCCCTACAGCCCCCAAGGCAAGGGTTGTAAGTTATACCCTGGGGCACATAAGGTTTATATAGAAAGGTTGATTTTATAAACTTCAGCAGGGGCTCATTGGATTGCTAATCAGAATTTTGAGTGCCCTTTTTAAGATTCAGAGTGATGGGAGAGTGGATACCCCCCACCACGCCTCGTATTTTCCCGAATTGCATCTGATATAAATTTTGAGATGACCATTTGTTGTCATAGAAACTTCGAGAACAGCTCTTTCGATTGAAAATTGAAAGTCAGTGCCCTTTTTAATAGTCGAAAGTGACTGAAGGGCAACTAACCGCCTTCCCTCGCCCGCCATTTCCTCTAAAATATCCAATCAAAATTTTGAGATAGCCATTTTGTTCAACGTAATTGAAAGGACCGTAAATTATGTCTTTGAGGATGAAACCACCCGAGCCCTTAGGGCACGGTAAATAATGCCCTGGGGGCCTATAAAGTATATATAGAAAGGGTGATCGTTTAAACTTTGGAGGGGGCTCGTTAGATTAGTAATCAAAAGTTTTAGTGCCCTTTATAAGATTAAGAGTGATCGGAGGGTGAATAACCCCCACCCTTCCAAACATCGTATTTCCCTGTAATGCATCTGATAGAAATTCTGATATGGGCTTTTGTTGTCGTAGAAACTTCGAAAAAGGCTCGTTCGATTGAAAATTGAAAGGGCTACTGCCCTTTTTCTTAGTCAAAAGTAATTAGAGGGCAAAAATCCCCCCACACCCATGAATTCAAAAAACAGGTCTACTCAAAATTTTGAGATAGCCATTTTGTTCAGTGTAGATGAAAGGTCTCGAAGTTATGTCTTTGGCAACCCCCTTGCCTTCTCAAGACCAGAATATAATTTGCATTATACTGAAAAAAAAGGCTGTGGATTGTCAGTTTAGTGTACATATACTGATATTTATTCCTAAAAGTTTTAATAATTTTTAATTTATTAAAATTAAAAAATTAAAACATTTTAAATGTATTTTGTTTATTTAAATCAGACAATAAATAACCGAGTCAGACTCAAAACGAGCAAAAATTAACATAAGTAGGGCTGACAACCCCTATGCCTTCTGAAGACCAGAACATAATTTTCACTTTACTGAAAACAAAAGATATTTTAAATGTTTTCACCACGTTTATGCTTGTTTAAAGTGTTTTTACTGGATATGAAGGGGTAAGTCCTCCCCTTGCACTCCAATTACAGCGTGAATGTCTATTGCCCTTTTTAAGAGTAACAAGAGATTGAAGGGTAAGCAGCCCTTTTCTCAAGCCCATCCATTTTCCAAACGCATCCAATCGAAAGTTTGATAGAGCCATTTTGTTCAGCATAGAGCAATGGTCCAGCAACTATATCTTTAGGGATGTTAAGCATGTCTACCCCCCACAATTATGCAATTGGTCCATTATGTTTTAAAACTGAATGTTTCATTAAAAATAAATCAAAAGGCATTTTGTTAAATGGTTGCCAATAAGACACCTCAGCAGTGTATCGAGAACGACTTGGGGCATTAAATTGAAACTTTTTGGGATACTACTATTAATGCTTCTGCTCTTACAATATAAACAAATAAAAAGAGTTTAGGTGTATCCAGGTCGTCAAAGAGCATAGGTAGAATCTTTTTGGAATGATATTAAGTTTTATTTTTCAGATCAACTTCAGAAGCTATAAAATTAAATTAAAAAATACTGTTTGTGTCAGGATTAAAAATTGTTGGAAAAGTTTCTCCAACATACAAATAGCAACCAACATTATGGATTCTTATAGAAGAAAACTGAAATATAAACAATATTTTTTTTGCACGAAAAGACTATGTCAATAAAAAACGAACAAAAATTAATTAAAACAACTTTCTATACAAGATAAGTTTTTCAAAGAAAAGTAAAGAGCTCCATTAAGCCTAGATTGAGCAAAAATAAAGCCAAATAATCTTCCAAGCGTACAACTACCACAAATCACTATCTATAATTAAATGAAACTCAAGACGAACATAAATTAAAATAGATAGCCGAGTCAAACTCAAAACGAGCAAAAATTAACATGAATAGGACTGACAGCCCTTACGCCTTCTCAAGACCAGAACACAATTTGGGCTTTACTGAAAACAAAGTACGTTTGAAATTTTCTCGTCTTTCTTACTTTCATAAATAAAAATGTTCAAAACCTCAAAACCAGAACACAATTTGCGCTTTACTGAAAACAAAATACGTTTGAAATATTTTCACCTTTCTTACTTTCATAAGTAAAAGTTTTCAAAACCTTAACGAAGAAATGTCAGCATAAGTCAATTTAACTGACAATGCACGGTCATTTGTTTGTTTGTTTTCAAACAGTTCGTGGTAACGAACTGTAGTAAGGAAAGACCCGGCTCAATAGTAACCAAAACTCTTAAAAACGGAATTTTTATAACAATATTTACATCAAAACAGTTTTATTTTAATGCTGATCTTAAATATATAAGTTTCGTAAGTTTAGACTTACCCATCAAAAGTTACAAACCTGAGAAAATTTGCCTAATTCTAGAAAATAGGTTTAAACACCCCTGAAAAGTTATATAATCTTAACGAAAATCACACCATCGCATTCAGCGTAACAGAGAACCCTACAGTAGAAGTTTCAAGCTCCTATCTACAAAAATGTGGAATTTTGTATTTTTTGCCACAAGACAGATCACGGATGCATGTTTATTTGTTTTTGTTTTGTTTTTTTTCCCATCGTATCGGTCCAATTGTCCTAGAATGTCATGAGAGGGCTCAGTCTAATAAAAATTGAAAGTTCTAGTGCCTTTTTTAAGTGACCAAAAGAATTTGAGGGCACCTAGGCCCCCTCCCACGCTCATTTTTTCCCAAAGTCACCGGATCAAAATTCTTAGACAGCCATTTTATTGAGCATAGTCAAAAAACCTAATAACTATGTCTTTGGGGACGACCTGCTCCCCCACAGTCCCCATGGGACGGGCTACAAGTTACAAACCTTGACCAGTGTTTACATATAGTGATGGTTATTGGGAAGTGTACAGACGCTTTCAGGGGGATTCTTTTGGCTGGGTGAGAGGTTGAGGGGAGGGAGTTATGCGGGGGGAACTTTCCATGGAGGAATTTGTCATGAGGAAAGAAAATTTCCATGAAGGGGGTGCAGGATTTTTTTGCATTTTTTTAAAGAACAGTGAAAAGATAAATATGAAAAAGATTTTTCAACTGAAAGTAAGGAACAGCATTAAAACTTAAAACGAACAGAAATTATTACGCATATGAGGGGTTCACCTCCTCCTAATACCTCGCTCTTTACGTTGAAGTGATTTTATTAATTTCAACTATTTATTCTACGGCCTTTGTGATTCAGGGATCATTCTTAAGGAATGGGGACAGAATTTAAGCTGTAGTGTAAAGAGCGAGGTATTGACGAGGGGGCCCCCTCATATACGTGATAAAAACATACGAATATAGAAGTTCGTTACGTAAGTTAATTGGTAAGTTACGTATATTTTTACTAATAAAAACCTTCGCAAAATATTAAAAGTTTTAGTTGCCTTTTAAATAACCAAAAAATTGAAGGGTAACTAGGCCTACTCCCTCGCTCCTTTTTTCTCAAAATCGTCCGATCAAAACTATGAGAAAGCCATTTACCCATAAAAATAAATTAAATTAAATTAGAGAGATAAGTTTATTATTAAATGCAAGAGAATACAAAATACAATTATGCAAATTTACAATTAATGTGAATTAAATACAATTAATTAATATACAATTAAATTATACAATTAATATGCAAATTTTGTTTCAATTCATATGTGGAGAGCCAAAATCAAAACATATATTAATTCAAAAACGTTCAGAAATTAAATAAAAAAAAACAAGTTTTTTTAACTTAAAGTAAGGAGCGATATTAAAACTTAAAATGAACAGAAATTACTCCGTATATGCCCCGCTCTGTACGGTAAAGTTTTTTACTGTTTTAAAAAATAGAGTTGAGAGAAAGAGTCAAACTTTAGCGTTAAGAGCAAGGCGTGTAGTAAAAATAGAGTTAACAAAAATATTAATATTGAGAAACTTTTAACAAACTACTATGCTATTGCAAACTGCAATAATTCCAAGATTATTTGAAAAATTAACATAGCGTAACTTGAGTAACTCCGTAAGTCTGTAACATAGCGTAACTCCACTGAAATGGAGGATTTCAAAGACTATTAGCAGATTAAGGGAAAACAGATTTCGGTTCTTCTCAATTTCTCTATTGATCCATATTACATGTTAATATGATTAATCACATATTCAGTAACACATTCTTTACAAACAGTTACCACAGGACAGTAGCTACGACGCCATCTTTTGAATTCAAGGGATGCGAGATCAAGCCCCTTTGCGGTAACAAAATGTAGTCACAGACTACTGAAAAATAGACAGAAACTACTGAAAAATAAGCATGTCAGTAAGGAACATAGTAGCCAATAGCTCCATTTTCTTATGGCCATGATGCTTCCGGCATATTACTGATCCTCCTCCATACCAAATGCTTAAAATTTCCCATAGTATTTTAGCCTTCAGTGACATCAACCAAAGATTCCAACCCAAAATTGTGCCCCCCCCCCAAAAAAAAACAACAACAACAGAATAACAAAAAGAAGTCAATTCGTATTTTCTTTTCGTGCAAATGGTTTAATCCAGTTTGAATCCTAGTGGTTCTTAGTGGATCCGGGTATCATTGCACATAATTTGACAGTACACATAATTTGCACATAATTCCAAAAGAGTTTGCGGGTATCTGCACATAATTTGAAGTACATTGCAGTTAGAGCTAGAAATTTAACAGTAATTTTAACAGAGTTCTGATTTTGACTCACCGCACATCAATAGTTAAAACAAAATTTGCATATATATTTTTTTTTTGCTAAACGGGTTTCTCATAGTTTTGATCGGATGATTTTGATAAAAAAAAGAGGGTGGGGGAGGAAACCTAGTTACCCTCCAATTTTGGTTACTTAAAAATGGAACATTCCAGTCGGAGCTGGAAACTTGACAGTGATTTAAGCAAAGTTGCTACTTGGCCCTTCGCTGGAGAATTTACCAAGGTCAACCAAAACTCTACCGACATCATCACTCGGTGTCAAGAGTCAATCCCACCAGAATTCTGACAGATTTTTAAAAAGCTGCTATGAATGCTTTTCGAGTTGAGTTTCCAAGTTCTACATTATTGAGATGTTTCTTTCATTTATCAGAGTCTATCATAAGAAAAGTTCAACCACTGGGCCTATAAAGAGTTCGAAAATGACCCCAATTCTAATACCCTAGTCAAAAGTATCCCAGCCTTAGCTTTTGTTTCATTACCAGATATTGTAAAAGTGTTTGATGAACTCTGTGGTCATATACCCAAGGTGATACTTCTGATTCTCTTTCGAGTCACTTCAATGATACCAACGCAGTGGCATTTAATTGCCAAACCGGGTGGTTGCTTTGCCAAGCTTTTTGCCAGTCATATGGAACCATACTGGAAACGCACTGGGATCCTGAGTAAACACTAAGAATATCATGACGTGTTTCCACAATACCTTTAATGATTTGTTCATCAGCGCTAGCCCTAGTTTTTGGAATCTCTTTGATGGATTAAAGAGTGGCATTGCTGCTTAACGTCTGGTGACATCACAGACTGTTCAATAGCATGGTTAGAAAATTTCAAAATATAAAATACTTGCTCAAAAACTTGATTTCTTCCTTCAGGAAGAAAACAAAATGATACCTTGGAGTAATTGGTCATATGCAAGAGTAAAAAAAATGCTTTGAATGTAAATATACCCACAAAGCCGTGTTTTTCCGTTTAACTTTTGCAGATTTCCGCCCAAGAAGAATAATGTTGACTTTAGAAATAACTCAAGCTTTCCTTCCAGTGTTTGTGTGTCCCAAGTGTTTGTGGTCACACCCAACTTTAAATAAATTTAGAAGACAAAAAAATTTACAGTTATTAAGGATATTGTGAAAAATAACAAAATAATAAATCATAAATGCCCAAACCCATTTTGCTCTCTGGAGTTAAGTTTTTCTCTTTGAGTTGCGTTTTGCTCTTGAGGAAAATGGTACCAATTGCAAAGTTTCTTTTTTTGCTCCTTTTTTAAGCAATATATTAAAAAATCTTTCATGACACAAAAAATTGAAAGAGTTGCTAATTATGTGTTTGTTGAGTTGATGGTGGTTGAGCTATGCAACTGAGTGGACCTGAAACATGGATAAATATAAAAGTCACACTACACCAAAAGTACAAGAATTTTGAAAATAAAGAATGGGAGTAGGGTGCAAAAAGCCATAAATTTCATTCTGTTTTACAACTGCTAGATTATGTGCTTCATAGACAGCGTGAAGGCTCTGCCTAAGTGCAGAGCGAGGTGGGCTCTATTAATTTCTTTTTTTCACCAGGGTACCTCGTATGGAGGAAGTTGTTGCAGAAACTTCAGGATATACTCATTTGCTTGGAAATCAAAAGTTCTAGTATCTTTTTTAGGTGCAAAAGTAACTGGAGGGCAAGCAACCTCTCATGCAGAAATTCTGGCATGAATCCAATTCCTCTTTCATGTTTATCCTTCCACAGAACCAAATGTTTTATAGGATTCGTATTCCCCAGGGATATTTTTTGATTCTCACTATTCCCTCTCACTTCGTTCTACTTCATTTTCTCCATCATTACCTTAGACATTTTTTCCTTGCCTTTTGCTTCAGCTGTTCGGATTCATTCATCATCGTGAATAGTTTCGCATAACATCGTAGATACCAAAAAAACTTCTTTTTCCTGCTTTTCCCATGTAATTATATATTTGCTTTAATAACGTTACTATATAACACAGTTAAACAGTTCGTAGTAACGAACTGTAGTAAGGAGCGATCCGGCTCAATAGTAAACGAAACTTTAAAAAGTGGGATTTTGATACTAATAGATACATCAAAAGAATCGAATTTTTATGCTGATTTAAAATATATAAGTTTCATCAAATTTAGTCTTACTTATAAGAAGTTACGAGCCTGAAAAAACTGCCTTATTTTGGAACATAGGGCAAAACACCCCCTAGAAATCATAGAATCTTAAATCTACGAAAATCACACCATCGCACTCAGCATATCAGAGAACCCTACTGTAGAATTTTCAAGCTCTTATCTACAAAAATGTGGAATTTCGTATTTTTTGCCAGAAGACCGATCACGGGTGCGTGTTTATTTGTTTGTTTTTTTTTTCTTTTCCTCAGGGGTGATCGTATCGACCCAGTGGTCCTAGAATGTTGCGAGAGGGCTCATTCTAATGGAAATTAAAAGTTCTAGTGCCCTTTTTAAGTGATCAAAAATATTGGAGGGCACCTAGACCCCCTCCCACGCTCATTTTTTACCAAAGTCAACGGGTCAAATTCTGAGATAGCCATTTTGTTCAGCATAGTCGAAAAACCTAATAACAATGTCTTTGGGGATGACTTACTCCCTCACAGTCCCCGGGGAAGGGGCTACAAGTTAAAAACTTTGACCAGTGTTTACATATAGTAATGGTCCCCCAAACTCTCCCCCACAATGGTGCCGGATCCGGTTGGGATTTAAAACAAGAGATCTGAGTTACGAGGCTCTTTTAAATATGAAATTTCATTAAGAACCGATGACTTCTTCGTAAGTTAAAAATAACTCATTTTTCTATTTTTCAGAATTAAAACTCCCCCAAATAGAGCGGATCTGTTCCGGTTATGTCAATCACGTATCTAGGGTTTTTGATTATTTTCCCCACCAAGTTTTATGCCGATCCCTCCACTCTAAGTGTTTTCAAAGATTTAGGTATTCCCCCCAACTTCCCCCAATGTCACCGGATCCTGAGCGGATCCGGTTATGTCCGGTTATGTCAGTCATATATCATGGACTTGTTTTTATTCTTCTCAACAAGTTTCATCCTCTTCTCTCCGCTTTAAGTGTTTTCCAAGATTTCCGGTTCCCCCTCCCCAGTTCTCCCCCCTCCCAATGACGCTGGATCCGGTCGGGATCTAAAATAAAAGATCTGAGTTACCAGGTCCTTCTAAATATGAAATTTCATTGAGATCTGATCACTCATTCGTAAGTTAAAAATACCTCATTCTTTCTAATTTTTCAGAATTGACCCTCCCCGCTCCAACTCCCCCAAATAGAGTGGATCCATTCCGGTCATGTCAATCACCTATCTAGGACTTCTGTTTATTTTTTCCACCAAATTTCATCCCGATCCCGCCACTCTAAGCGTTTTCCAAGATTTTAGCTCCCCCCAGGTCCTTCCAATGTCACCAGATCCGGTCGGGATTTATAATAAGAGCTCTGAGACATGATATCCTTCTAAATGTCGAATTTCATTAAGATCCGATCACCTTTTCGTAAGTTAAAAATGCCTAATTTTTTCTATTTTTTCCAATATAACCGTCCCCCACTCCCCCCCCCCCAGATGGTCGAAGCGGGAAAAAGACAATTTCTAATTTAATCTGGTCTGGTTTCTGATACGTCTGTCAAATTTCATCGTCCTAGCTTACTTGGAAGTGCCTAAACTAGCGAAACCGGGGCCGACAGACCGACCGACAGAATTGACGATCGCTATATGTCACTTGGTAGATACCAAGTGACATAAAAAAGAAGAAATTGTTACGAACCAAATACGAGATGAGAATAAATTTTCGAATTTAAGAGCGAGAGTTACAAGCTCGGGGTTTTACAAAAACAAAACTATCAAATAACATCTTTTTATTCCCTGCAGCCGACATTACAGGTGTCGATCTTTGATCATTTTGTTGGTCAATATGCCAATTAGGGCTGACTCGATGCAGTGTTTTTCAAGCTAATATAGCCATATTTTTTCAAGAGGGATGCAGGTAGTGTTTTACGCCAGCGCCCTATGTAGGAATTAACTCTGCCTCAACGATTGTTTTAAGAGTTTTATGTGGTGGCTTATTCATCAGAATTTCAGTCAGTAAAACTGGATACTTTTAATGTTCAATGTGGTGAAATGATTAGAAATTAGATTAAACGAAGAAGTTAGAATTTTAGTAGTTTCTAAGAAAATTTAAATATCTGCCAAGAAAAGACTGCACTTTCAGTGAAAAATTACGCTTTTCCTTCGCGAGTTTCCGGTTTTCAAATTCCTGGTAAAAACAAGTCTGCCCATCCCTTAAGCCGGTACAAAGACATTCGACAGAGGGTCAAATTTCATAAATCTTTAAAGCGAATATCTTATGCCCTAATATAGTCAAGTCATAATCAGTAGTAGATCCAGGAGGAGCCCCCCCTCCTTGACGTAGTGGTGGATTTGTGGTTGGGACCACTTGCTCTGGTTTGGGTTAAGACGAAAGCAATTTTTTTTTGCAATTGGTTTTAATAGTTGACTTTTTAATAAGTTTTTAATTATTAATACTGTTTCATTTCGCAAACAAGTTCGAAGCAAGGTTTCAGTTACTTTGTGCGGTCTCTGTTAGATTTTACTAATGACGCATACCGCCAAAAAGAATTTAATTAAATTTAGGCTTATCAAGGCAATCTGTCCGTTTGCCACAAAAGCCGAATGGGAGGCTAAAATCTTCATTTCATATTAATAGGTAGGGGGAAATTTAAAAGCCTAAATTCTTTAGGCTGTCGAAATGATATTTCAGGATTGTGTTGTCACAACGGGGTTGAGAAGCAAAAACTAACCAGTTACAAGATTTAGTTATGTTTTTGTATAGGGGTTGCACGTATTTGTCCATGAAATTGTCTAAACTGCTATATATATATATACCACTGAGGATTTTTATACTTATTTTGATACATGCCATCAATTCACATTTCCACGGTTAGTAATTTATAAATCAAAGTTTTTACAGGACAATTCTCCTACTTAGTGCTAAATCTGGGTCAAATCTCAAATTTTTGTGCTCAACAGACATACCAAAATTTAAAATTTGAATTGAATTTATGAAAATATCAAGATTGAAAAAAATTAATTAGAGATATACCATAGCTTTAAACCCTGAGAATTTAGATCACCAATCTATAACTATCAAATACAAAAATACCAGACACATAGTCATCTCTTTTTAAAGGAGTATTTCGACTCATATACTTAGTTTGAAGCACATACCTACATGCGTCTTTATTAGAGTTAATATTTTTCTGACGATTTTGGTCTTTATTCCAATATTTTAGGATGAATAGAAGAGGAAATACTAACAAAGAGCTCTAAACTGACAGGACTAGCCATTATAAACATTCACCAAAATATTGAAGTAGACATCGACTGTGTAAGAAATAGATATGGCGGTTGTGGAAATACAGAAATATACTTTTCTTATAAAATTGTGAATTCTGTCACTTAAGCAAAATATATATAACTTTAAAAAATGAAAGAGACGTGCTCCGTTATTATGAAAAGTAAAATTTTGGGTAGTAAATTTCTGAGATTTCGTCTAGGTTGACACTATTTATTAAAACACTACTATCGAAAAGAAACAGTGATTGGTTAATGCTTTACTGCCTATACTTAAAACCCTTGTTTTAAATTTCTTCTATGTTTTTGTGTCTCTTCGTTCAGTTTTTCTTGTTACACCCCCAAAAGAGCTAGTATTTAATGTTTAATATATATTTTACGAATATACAAGTTATATCGTTATCCTCATTTCCTACTCTTCATTACTATCGTAGTTACTAAGCGATGCCATAAGGTTAAGCGACATAGCCTGACTGAAGGGACAGGAAAACTCACCGGTTATGCCCAGTATCTCAGAACAAGACAAGCTCTCGGCGACTTGAGTCTCGGCGGTGGAGTCGCCACTTACGTGCGTGAAGATATCTCTATGAAGGAGCTACGTGAACTCGAAAGCAGTGAACATCAGGCTGAGTGGGTTTGATGCAAACCATCAGCCATGCCGCGTGCTTACTCATGCATCATCTTTGCTTCAATCTACTACCCTGAAAGTGCTTGAAACCACCGTAATCTTGTAACATACCTCCAAAAGACTGTCGACCACTTTCGTGCTTTTTATGGAAACCCTGTTATTGATCTGGCTGGAGACCTTAACCAAACCAAGAAAAGCTGGCTAGTATTGTGCCTTTCCCTAGAGCAGGTTGTAAATTTCCCAACACATGAATCCGGCAGCATACTGAATTTAATCCTGACCGACTGTGAGACATATTACCAAACCCCTGAATCCCTTGGGCCACTTGCCAGTTCGGATCACAACGCTGTGCTCTGGTCAGCTGCCGCTTCAAGACTCAAGCCTAAAATTACGCTTGTCAAGTACCGTTCGCTTATCGATTCGGCAATTAGCACCTATGGTTGATGGATAGCTACTTACCATTTTCCAGAGGTCTATGGAGACGGGAGCCTCGATAAAAAATGCCAACTGTTCACCGAAGTTCTCCACGCCAAATACCTTGAGCTTTTTCCTGAAAAGACTTTCACTAGATACGAAAGTAATAAACTGTGGATAAACCCCCAAATCAAGAAACTAATCCAAAAGAAGTGCAAGCTTTTCCAAGAGGGAGATTTGCAAAACGCGAAAAAATTGCGGAATCACATTACCTCTCTCACGAGAAGTGCGAAGAAAGATTACGCGCATGGGAAACTTTCGGACAGACAGATACCAGGAAATGGCACAGAGCGGTCAAGCAAATCACTGGCAAGTCCATTCATAACAACATAAAAATCAGCCACCCTGATGGAACTTACACAACTGCTGATGAGGTTAATCAATACTTTACCCGTACCTGGACCTCATTTCCTTCTCCCACACAAGCCCAGAAGTTTGAAATACTTGACTCCTTCGCAGATGAAGGTGAAGTTGTTTTCAATGAGATGACAACCTATAAGGCCCTGATGAAGGTGAAAGTAAATAGTTCTGCTTATCCAGACGAACTGCCACCCAAACTGATTCGAGAATACGCCCCTTTCATTGCAAAACCCCTCTCAGTGCTGATAAACCTCTGCTTTCATATTGGGATCTTTCCAACTGTTTGAAAGAAAGCTTACGTTAGAGTAATTTCGAAGGTTACTAACCCTAAGAGCTGTGACGAACTATGACCTATTTTGCAAACACCAAACCTGGCAAAAGTGGCCGAGACCTTTGCCATGAGTGTCTTACTGGATAAAATTAAGGAATCTATCGACCAGAGACAATCCGGCGGACTGAAAGACTGTAATACCTCAGTGTATCTAGTGCGGATGTACGATAATCTCCTCAAGTGAGTCGAAAAGGGTCACAGTTTTGTCGACCTTGGTGCCATAGACTTCCGAAATGCCTATGATTTAATCGATCACAATGTAGCTGTCCTTAATCTCAAGCTAATGGGGGCTAAGAAAAAGACTCTTACGCTCGTGTTGGACTTTCTCAGTCAGAGGATGCAACGTGTTTTTGCTCTCTACGAAGGTGATAGTAATTTCGAATGGTCCTCATCCACCTGTGGAGCCCCTAAAGGAAGTAAGCCCGCAGTTATTGTATTCTTGTCTGTAATTAACTTCCTCATAGCTGACTATGGCGACCAGTTCGTGGACGTCCTGTAATTTATCTTCAAATATTTAGCACAAAACGGAGTTGTGACGCCACAATTCAGTTCAAATTTTGTCAGTGTTTTCACAAAAGAACGCGCGGAGCTAAATCTTGAGATTAATATGAACAAGTCGAAGATAGTGCGCTTTAACCCGCTAAAAAGTGATATTATGGAGCCAAATGTTCCATTCCTTCTAACAAACAGCATCAAGATCCTTAAAGTTACTTTCTCCAATGACTTCAGCTTTGCCACTCATATCGAAAACGTGGTTAAAAGTGCAAATGCTCTTCTACAGACTTTAAACGGTATGCGTAGGTTCAGTGCGAGTATTAAGTACGCATACATAATGTATGTCCACCCCATTCTAGAATATGCTTGTCCTGTTTGGGCGCCCTCAGCACTTAGAACATTGTATCTTTGTCAGGAGCTTGAATCGGTTCAGAATCGAGCGGTATCGATCATATTGGGCCGCCATGACATCCCCTACGAAAAGGCTCTGGAAGTGCCAGGACTGCCGTCATTCCAAAACCGGTACGAAACTCTGATAATGAGTTTTGGAAAGTTCTTGCTTTCTAAATCTCAGCACCGTGACATTCTACCTGATCTACCTCTATCATCGAGAAGGAGAAAGCAAAATAAGTTAGTTCCCGTTAAAGCAAGAACAAACCGATATGGTAATTCTTTCGTCCTGGTTTTGGTCGATATGTAAAATAAGAGTTAATGTTTATTGTTTGATTTATTTACAAGTGTAATTTGATTTTGAATATGTTGTAAAGAAACGCAAATCAGCGACAGCTACATGCTAAATGGTTTGACCTATACAAATTGTCACAAAGAGTCCATGATTCCAAAAGCTGGTTCAAGACCAATCTTCTTTTGACAATAAAAAGCTTAACTCACTCGCTATAGCGGTCAGAAGTGCAAAGGTAAAAATTATGCAGAAAATATTATATATTAGATTTTTTTTATAGATGGTGAACAGCTTTTTATTATTATTTTTTTATAGCGGGGCAGTTTTTATAACGAACTATTTTTGTATCAATATTTTTATACTATTTTAATTCTAACAGATTTATCAGAACATTAACCATCATCAGATTTTAGTAAATTTACGACCATTTCCACTACCTACCTACGACACATAATTGTCGAGGTCACCTTTAATTGCAGGTATTTCTTTATTCGCAAGTTTATTAAAATAACCTATTATGCGCCCCACCCCTGAAAAGAACTGGATCCACCCCTGGTCACAATAAGAAAACAACGGCCCTATTTTAATCAGTCAAATATACAAATTCTTTCCATCGATCTTTAATAATTTTTCGAACAAAATGCTTTAAACAAAAAAAGGAAATATAACACTGCGTCGTACAAACACAATATCTGAAAAAATGATACCAATACTCTAATCCTAATGTGTAACATTTCTATGGACATATATCCTACGATTAAATACATCAAAAAACAAAAGTTTGGCAACCTTACAAAATGTAAGGCTTTAAATACATTTAAATTGCACGTTGCCTATATAAGAACCAATGATTGTACTAGAAAAAATAACTTGTGCCAACAAAAACAAATAAATAATTACAAGTTCGTGTCCGGGGGGGAGGGGGGGTAGAAGAATAGAGAAGATTCACATTTATTTGACAAAAGCCAAATTTTGAATTATAACAAATACTCGACCAAGATGAGCATTTTAGAGCAATCCTTAGAAAATTGTACCGTAATATCTCAAGTTAGGAACCCTTTTACATTTGGATTTTTGATAATGTTCTTGGTCAGATACCTCCAATTTTGACAGATTTTTCAGGCCCTGAAAATGAGTGACTCGATACTAAGCCCATTAAAACAGATCCTCAGTTTAGCAGGGTTTGTTTATATTAGTCAGGGCAGTTTAGCAGGGTTTGTCAATGTCAATAAGACTTGAATTTGTTGGATGTGATATTTTTTGCCATCTAACTGAACGCATACATTTTTAAAGATGCTACTGAAATCCTAAACAATAAATCAAGCAGGCTTAGCAGGGTTTGTTTAAGATGGCTAACATTAGACACAAAATCAGATTTCACTAAAACTTAGCAAAAATCTCAAGCGTGCTTTCTTTGTGTTAAATTTCTTTTTCTTTTTCAGTATTGATGTTAAGCTTATTTTATTCAGCATTTTTTTTTTCTAATATAATCATCTAATTTACCATTTTCGGATATATTTTCATTAATTCGTCATCTTTAAGAACTTTTTGGTCAAGTCAATGTCAATAAGACTTGAGTTTGTTGAAAGCCATAGTTTCTGCCCTCTAACTGAATGCATAAACTTTTAAAGATGTCATTGAAATCCTAAACAAAATCTTGATTACTAAAATACTCTAATTATGGGGACAAAGGTTTAATTATAAGTAAAATTATAAGATTAATTATTTAATAAACAACGATTTAATTATTTATCTGTGGCATTTACAAAGTGACATAATTTTAAGACTGCCACGTAGATACAAGATATCTGGATCCCTGAAATCAGCCCTCTCACAACATCACCATATGTTGCATGTAAACCACTTATCTTTTCTATTTTTAACTACCCTCCCCATTGAAATGCAAATGTAAGTCCATTCTGACATATATTCATGCGGATTTGCTTCAAGTTGTCCTTGTCAGCCAGCCGTCAAGGGCTAAACGAAAGGCAGGTCGTCCCCGAACGGGGTGGGAGGATGTCACAAGGGGAGATTGAAGGGAAACAGGAACTTCCTGAGAGGGTGCAAAGAGGAAGGGTTACAATAGCTTACGATGGAGGAGGAGCATGCATAGCTATGTTAGCCTCCAGACAGATTGGTGCTACAGTCAGTTGTTAGTAGTAGTAGCAGTAAAATTTGCTTTAGTGGTTAATTACAGAGTATATAATCCTTGTTACGGGGAAGAGGGGGAGGGGGCAACTATGGTGCCTTTTCCCTCGTGGAGTACAACAGGTTCAGCGAGAAATATGAGTTATTATAGTATACAGTACTATTGTGCCCGTCTTTACTCGAGACAGGCATCTTGCAGAGCAAAAATCTATATATCTATTTTTTTAAAGGTGGTAAGTTCCTATGGAATACAAAAACAAAAGAGTATTTTAAACATAACAAATTCGACGGAATAGGGATAGTGATTTTCAATTTGTACCTATGTGTAAGGAGGTGCAATTTATTCTTTATTCCTTATAAGAAGTAATTCTTAAGCCGTCCCATCCTAATACTAATCTTAATCCATTTGAGATGATTAATAGAATTATAGAGGAAATAAATCTTCAAGTTTTATGTTATTAATCCATATTAAATAAAATAAAAAATATATAATAGAAAGAGAAAATATTCCTAATGGTTCTTTAGGATTTTTTGTTATTCAGAATTTATTCTGAAGATTATGTAGAATAAATTAGACTTAATTTATTTATTCATTTCATTTTAGATTTTTTTAGAAGCAATCGTATTATTGATGAAACTGTATAATACTGTACACTCATTTTTGGTGAACGGCAAAGACGTTTATAAAAAAAAGGACGATGAGATAAATTTGCCTCTGCTGCTTAAAGGATAATAAAGAATTAACTTGGCAACATTGACACGATTAATACTAATTTTAACATTTTAAAAATAGTTCGCCATCAACGACGCCACCAGGATATACTGCCAGAGGGGGGGGGGGCAATGAATAATTGTGATGATAACACAAAAAATACATTAAAAAATGTAATACCTTAATTAAAAGGGAAATATCTTGATTCTAAATAGATCTGAAAACAAAGGAAAAATACTTAGCGGAAAGTTCTCGAAGCAAAATTTTTTATTGTCTTTCTTTTGCCATGGAGGGCCGGTGGTCCTCCCCGGTAGCGCTCATGGTTCCTACCTATTTCCATGATAATATAGAATACTACCCCGAATAATATAAATTTCAAGAATGGAAAAACTTATCAAATAAGAAAGGTTTTAAACAAACAAGGACTGATAAGAGAACTATTCTTTTTTATTTGTCATTTCCGTCAATACAATAATAGTTGCAAGCATAGATAATCCAAACTAACAAGATTGCCGACTTCTATTTATCCTATTAAAATTTTGAAAATAGATTTTTAAAAGAATATTTTTCAATTTTTTTTAAATGGAAACGCAAAAAATTCATAGTCTAGGGAAACAATTTTTTCCAATTTAAAAAAAATGAAAATAACACAAAAGGGTATTCTTAAAAATTTGGGGATTTTGTGATTCCTAATTGCTCCACTCCTCCCCCAACTGCTGCGCCTGGTTCAGTTCCGTGTGAACAAAGTCAGTAGGCCTAATGTCCAGCAAAATTGAGTGACTTGATGGCGACAGCCCTTAAAAACAGTGGGCACAAAAACAGCTCAAAAACTAAAAACTGTACCTTTAACTGTTTTTTTCTTCTTTCTTTTGAAATTGCCCCTCTCTGATCTTTTCTTTATTTTAGAAAAGACCAGTAATAAAGGAGTGAATTCTGTCTTTTAGGGATATAGCTTTGGAGATATAATTCTGGCAGATATATATTGACTAAGCTGTTGCTCCTGCAAAATCATCTTCTTCTTTTTTCAGTCACACTTGAAAAAGATTCAAAAAGTTTACTAATTCACACTTAGGTGATTGTTAATATCATGGGGTCTCTTCCTATGTGCCCCCTTGCTGAAGTATATAAGAGTTTTTGTCAATTATAATGCTTTATTTGAGAGAAGACTGCAACAAGGCACGAAAATAAGTTTTATGATAAATGCAATGAAGAGATAATAACGAAAGTACAAAGTATTGCCGCTCAAGTGAAGAAAAGAGTGGGGAAAATAAAGTGGGGAAATAAGGAAACACTGACACCTAAGGTTGTTGAGGCAACGGTTTGACGAACGTAGCGAGGTATGGCGCAGAAGCCTGTGCGCCATGAAAACGAAAGATTTGAAGGTGACTGTTAAGGAGGGATGGGGTTCGACCCCACTTAGTAAATAAGTATGATCGAAGAGGGTCTTAGTGGCTTTAGGCAGCATCCTAGATTGAACGAAACTGCGTCACTTGAATTTCTTCCGCCCCATTAATGATCAAAGAAAGGAAATATTTGGCTAAAATTGATTCATTTTGTGGATCGCAATATTATCAGGAAATAACTGAACGCATTTCCTTGCAAGACGGATACAAATACGACCAGAGAGCTCGGCATAATTATGCTATTTAGAAATGATTTAGAATGTATTTTCTAGAACTATTTAGAACTATATTGGAAATTATTTAGAATATATTTTTTTAGAACTGTATAGAAATTATGCTATTTAGCTTGGCGTAATTATAATATTTAGGAATTATTAGGTTATGACTTACCCAATTTCGAGACAAAAGTGGAAATTTGATTACCCTAAGGCGACCTATCCCAAAAATTTTGAAATAAAAGGTATATATAAATCAATTTCCTAATGATTTGAAAATTGATGCGCAACAGTACTAAATACCAATAGTGATTCTTTGGGAGATTTTGGTCAAAATGGGATAGAGAAGGGCTGTACACCACTTTGCTGGCTTTGTCATCCTAACATTGACGCCACGGAGAGTCGGTAGAAGTAGTATTAGTATTTATCTGTGTAGTATTTATCTGTAATTATTAGCATTTAACAGACGTATCTAGGAATGTTATACATCTGAAAGAGTTGTCTTCCTTCACAGAAATTTGCTGAAATTAGCAATTTTATTAATTTGTCTAATACGAGACTAAAAGCGAGGAGGTTGGATCATGATTTAAACAAATTTCTTCAAGCATAGGAACTAAAAAAATTAACAAACAAACTTATTGGCACATATGTTATCACACTATAAAAGAGTAGAAAAATGGAATCCCTGTATTAATCTTACGTCATTGTTTGCGGCGTAACCTCTAAGTAATTGTACTGATAAAAGAAAGTACTAATGGATAAGGGGCAAACTTAAGGGGGGTATTTCGGAGGCATCCCCCCCAACAAATTTTTTTTGGAATTTCCGGGCACTTAGTATTTAAACATCAAATGCATTATTTCTATTAACCCCCATCCCATGAGCAGGCGGGAGGGGAAGAGATTCGAATTTGGGCTTCTTAAACTTAATTCTATTTTCTTTTGCTGTTTGCTAATTTTCGTAATGCTAGGCTCCGCCCTTAGAAATGATTTTGAGGGAATAAAAAAAAAATAATATACATAATTAGTTAGAGTTGTTCTATGGTTTTATTCAAATTGGCGGCATTCCAGTGCACTGGGATTTATTTTGGGGAGGGGGCTAAACTCGATAAAACGTAAAATGCACACAAATTACAAGGAAAATATCGAAAACTACGGAAAATATTGATGTTTGATGGGATTGCTGACTTTACAGCTCCCCCCTGTGTTCTTGCCAGATGATGAAAACATCTATTTCAATAAAATTTTCCATAAGTGTTTCAATTAGCCAAACATTACTCAAATTCGGTTTTCTGCAAATTATTCTGAATTTTAACGTTAAAACTATGTTATTAGGTCGCCCTTATGTACTTTCATTTTAAAAATTACAAAATCTTGTCCCATTAAAGTACTTTCTATTTGATAGGTACTGTTACTTTAAAGTTGAAAGAGTAAACCTCAGCAAGAAATTTTTTTTTGTAGCGTTAACTCAGTTAGAGAAAACTAACATTCAAAACATGCTGAATACACTAACAGAAGAAGAAGAATGGAATACATCAGTACCATATTATCATAGCTGTATTGGTACAGGATACACAAAAATAATTCCAAATGGCAGATACATATTGACTAATTTACTGCTCTTAGAATTTATTCTTCTTCTTTTGTTAAGCCACACTTGAAAAAGATTCACAAAGTTAAATGTCAACAAATCACAGCTTCGATAAAAAAAAATCATTTGAGCTAACAGTTACGTAACGCTAAGCATAGTCTGTGAGCTTTCTTTCGTTTTATCTTTACCACACAACTGATTCACACTCAGAGGATTGTTAATATCATGGGGGTTTGTTCCAATAGGCACCCTTATAGGAGGACCTAAGGGTTTATTGTCAAGGAAACTATGATGTGACGGCATACTGGGTGTTGCCGGACTTGGTGTTAGAGGTGATGCAAGGCTAGCACTTGGACTTGGCAACACCGCAGGACTAGCAAGGGAAGACAGGCTCATCCCGGGCGAGGACATTCCTAAGTCACTAGCAGAAGTGTCCTCTTCGTCACTACTGTCCTCACTTTCGTCGTTATGCTTTGAGTTTGGAGACACTTCCTCTCCGACAGAGCCCAGTGGCTCTTCGTGACTGTCCTCGGGCTCACCCTCTCCATTGTCCAGGTAGCGAATACATTTCTTTTTTCGTCTAAAATAAAACCATATATTAAGAAAAAATAAGAGATTAGCGAAGGTTCAAATTAAGGTCCGAACACAGACAAAAACAAAAAAAAACCTGAGCGCCACTTGTTGACAAAATACATAAATATGAAACAAACGACAGAAAGAAGAAACAGAATGTTGGCTATCGAATAAAAGATTGAAGTCCTATCAAAGACGTCAACTTAAAGTAACTTAGGAAGAACAAGCACTTTTTTTTTAAATGAAGACAAAAAACAGAACAAAGTTGAGTAAACATACCAGAACCTTTTTCACGGAACAATTTTTCAAAAATTTAGGTGGGCAAGCCCCCTCCCCCCCCCCCCGATTGACACTACGGAGTCCTATGGAATTTCCTTTCTTGCATTAGCTGGCCATAACATAAGAATATATAATAGAAAATTTTGAATCCACATCGCTGAACAGCAAGATAATAAATCGATACGAGATAACAACATAACAAGATAACAGTAAGATACGACCAAATACTAAAAAGCAAGTCATACCACTTTGACCATCGAACAGTCATCGAACATCTCTATAGCGATCAACTTTGACTCAGATTCTTGGGGAAAAAGATCTTTACAAATGATGAGCGTTTGCCTTCCCCAAAAAGTTGACGGTTTTGACCCCCCCCCCTCTTCATAGAAATTAACCGGTATAGAAGCAGTTAACCTGAAAAATGTGTCAATTATCCGTTATTTCAGCTATATTATTCATATTTGATACACACAAAATACTAACATTTTTTTAGATTAAAAACGCAACATTTTATTTTTTGAAGTTTTTTTTTTCCCAAAAATGAAATCTTCCCCCAAAGATATGTAACCCAGAACTCAAAACACTTCAATTAACACTGGAAAAGATTTTAGACAATTTTTTTCATTAGTTAGTCGGCAAATAAAAATCCAGGTAAACGAAAATAAGAGCTACATTTTTTTTTATTTGGAGGAGAGGCTTGGTTTCCAAAGACGTAGGGGGGGTAAAATATTTTATTTTATATTTTAGAAGAGGCACGGCTTCCAAAGGCTAGTTAGTAAATTAAAATCAAGGGCAGTAATTTATCATTTTGATTTTTTTTTTTTTTTACTTAATCACTGTTTTTAATAGGAGCTTTTCATGTTTTCAGCGAGCTACTGCAATTCTTTCAACACCAAAACGTGCATGTATTTAAAGTCTATAGCTCTGGTTTCTTAAAAATACATTATGACAATCATAAAAACAAGCATTTCGCGGAGACAAATGTTCAAAGAAACCACAAAAAACACGCCCCATAATTCCTACTTTCGCCAAATGCACATTAATTTCCCGCAAAATGTCTTAATCTTTTGATCAGAAACTAGAATGTTTTGAGCATTTAATTTCCGTCTGATTACTAGATACAAGGCAGCAATGAACTGAAGTTTAAGGAAAGATACAGAACACGATAGCGCTTTGCCTTTAATTTAACGTAAGGTTTCTCTACTTCTACGGAAGTAATCAGAAGTTCAAATTGAATATAACAAAAACATAAACGAATCATAAAGTTTACAAAATTAGAAAGAACCATTCTGAAGCCAAATCGATTGTAACAAACCGGAGAAAATTTAGGAAATTAAATAAGCTGCTAATTTTACTTTAAAAGTATTTAAACATGTGATGCGAAAAAGCCCGAGATCAGCTCGCAAGACTGTACGCAAGATTTTTGTTCAGGGTGGAGGGAATAAAAAAAATTTATAAAATGCGACAAAATTTCTTTATCTGTATTTTTTTGCGAGTCGGACAAAAATTCAGGAGGGGGGTTTCGTTAAGTTACGGTGAAGTACGTTAACAAAAGTAGATAGAAGAGTTCAGAAGCTAATTCGATAAGAAACACATTTTAAAAATTAGATAGATAGCTAGTTTTCCTTTTCTTTTTTTTTTAAGAGCATCAATCACGTGGACAGAGACGGATTTAAAGCTTTGAGGCTTCTAGGCGCAAGCGTTTTTGCGAAGTTTTCGGGGATAGCGGAAGCACTGAACAGAATGCAATTGATGAGCCAAAAGTATAAAAGAGAGAGGTGATACCGAACTCACAGCTCTCATTCTTCGAAGACATCTGATAGTTTATGAGTCACCGCATTGCGTCCCTTGGCACTGAGGACCCCCAGGCTCGGGCCTAGTGGGCATGTTGGTAAATCCCGGCCTGTATGTGGTGGAGTAAAAGTTTAAGTCCGTGATTAAGTGAACTGATGGAACTCGAAAATCCCATGTTAAAATTGAAAACTTATATTTAAAAAGTACTCAAGTGTTCATTGGCGGAAGATACCGCTTTTAATATCAGGCTGTAGCCTTTTTGAAGGTGCTACATAATGTTTGCTAGGATTTTGCTCTATTTCCTTAGAAATCTTAGAAAATATCTAGTTCTTTTTCACAAGTGTACTCTATGAAGTATATTGCTTTTAGAACCAAATCGGTACTATCATAAGAAGAAGACAATAACCTGCAAGATGATTGCAACCATTTTTCGATGTATTTTCCTGTTTTCGAACAGTCCCACAGAATATTTCAGCTACGTGAAATTTTTACAAGTTTTTTGCCAGAAAAAATCGTTTCAGATCGCACTAGAGACCAGATTGACAAGCTAGTATAATTAACCTGATATTTCCGCCAATGAATCAGTACTATTTAAAGGGTTTTTGACAATCGACGGTCTATAGTGAATTGAGAGACAGAAGGCTACCCAAACTTCAATTTTGAAGCTCAATGCTTTCAAGTTCACTTAATCACGGCGTTAAGGTCTGTTGACAATTTGTAATGCTTTTAAGCATACAAATTTGACTTTATGAAAAAATTTTAATTAGAGGTCGAATTTGAAGATTTTACAAAAATAAATCATAATTGGAAGAAACTAAATTAGCCCAATTCAATGACCATTGAAGTGGAGAAAAAATCTATAAAAAAGAGGGGAAAATTGTATCGTTATTGAACCCACAAAAAATACGTAAATGAGTGAGGATGCAGACAAGATCGTGGTCATTAAAGACATTACTAGTTTTATTTACAATCATTTTATTGGGGGAAAGCCTGGATCTGTTGGTTGCTTCCTTATGCGTTTAGGTAGTGATAATTTGTTGAAAGTAGACAGAATAGCTGATATAAGTAGATGGAATAGCTGAAAGTAGTTGAAAGTAGAAATAAATTTCTTGAAAGTAGATAGGACACCTGACAAAAGTAGATGGAATAGTTCAAAAACCAGATTAATTACAATAACATTAATTATGTGGTACGATTAAAAATGAGTACAATTAAAAAATTACACAAAGTCATTTAATTAGCCATGTTTATTAAGGTTTATGTTCTTTCTGAAATAAACAATTTTGCAACAGGCCTGCAGCTGTAACTAGAAGCTGTAGCTATAACTCATTAGATTCATTAGTCTCCGATCTGTCCATTGGCCGAATCAGAATTATTATAGTACTTAGGCTTTTTCCTAGAGAAGGATGTAAAATAGCTCAAAAAACACAAAAATCGTCTTTTATCAGTGAACTTGAACCAATTTTCAGCGTATTTTAATCTAAAAACCCTTAGTACCGGTTTCGAAAATAAAGTTGATATCTTCAGATCTCAGCTATGGAGAAATAGTAAAAATTCTCCTTTTCCGTAAGTATGTTAAAAGTGTAGGAGAGCCAAGGTCGTATCCAGGGGGTGCGGGTTTGACCCCCCCCCCCGAAATAATTGTCCGACTCGTAAAAATATAACAAAAATGAATAAAAAAAATTTCATACGTTTTTTGAAGGTTTCTGTACCCCCCCCCCCCTTCCCAAAAAAATCCTGGATACGTTCTTGAGCAGAGCAGAAAAATAACATATTAAAACTAAAATAGGGAACTTAAGCCTTAAGAATGACAGAGTGGAGAAAGTTCGGTCTTTTAGAAATTCGTCGAAAAACCAGCGGACTCCGGAAAACAGACTCCAGGACTCCGGAAAAGGAACGTCGAAAATTAGGTCATGCTAATCTTTACCTGACGTCAAGCTAGCACCCATGATAAACAAGAAAAAATAATAATTGAATAATAAAATTAAGCAGCCGAAAAAAATGAGGTAATGTCAGTCAGTGGATATAATTTACATCAAGTAAACAGTTCAATTTTACTGTTCACAGTGGATAATTCTAAGAATGATTCTAAGAAAAATTTGGTAAAGATGTAAATCAGGGGCTATTGAGAAGCAAACAGGTTAAGAAAACAATTCTTACTTCATAATAAACATAATAATTGTAGTTAACACATTTTGACTGCATCTCCGCAATACGTGACCCCCCCCCCCTAAATCGCAAACACACAGCCCAAATTATATGTTTTTAATGCATTTTGCCAATACGTCTCGCTTGTTCCAACCCGTGTACCTGTTAATTGAGTCAACTGTGATGAAACAAGAACTGGAAGGACAAAGGTGACGGATGCGAAATACATTGGAAATTGATAATGTGGGATATATAGTTGCACATTAGAGGGGTTGGAGGGGGTAAAGTATAGCAGGACTGCATGCAAAATGTATTAGTTAGAATTATTCTGTATGTTATGAAATAAGGATTGTTTTCATAATATGTTTAGTTCTCAATAGCCCCTACTCTAGCCTTTTACCAAAGTTTTCACCATAGAAACCAAATTTAGCCTCCTCCATCCCAATCTATTCAAAACTTTATTCTTTACACCCTAACAAGAGGTTTCAATTTTCTTTAGATTCTTTCTTATAACCTCTCCCCGCCTCTCATTAGAGGGCGACCTACTTTTCAAATGGCCCAAGATGGATGGCTGGAAATGACGACAATTAGAAATTGGTCCTTCTTCAGTCGCAAAAACTGTCTTACCATCTTATTTTTTCTCTAATTACAACCCTAGAAAGCAAGATAGAAAAATGTTTTTCATACAGCTTACTATTTGAAAAACTGTGAATCAAAGGGGCATCCAAAACTATACATAGACAATTCCTATGGAAGACCGCGGCCAACTTTTAACTATTGCTTTTAACGATTTGCTTCCTATTTCCTCCTCATAAAATGGTTAATTGAATTTTCAAAAACTTAATATATTTCAGTTAATTAAATTGTATGCAAGCAAAAAACCAAGGGGTGCGCTTACCCAGGAGTGTTATTGCATGAACAGGAAACCCGTGCGTTGATTCACTTAAAAGGAAGTTCAACAAGGACAACTCTAGAGAAAAACCTCGGGGGGTAAACAGTTGGCTCGTAGCATATAAAGCTATAAGCTTTTGCACCACCCAGAATTTTGTCATTATAAAAAAGAAAATAAAAGTTTAGAAATTTTGAACAAGAGCATAATTTTGAAAGGGGGTCAAATATTAACTAAAGATTAAGAATAAATTAAGCATAAAAATAATTAATAAAAAAAGCGAAATAGTCACGAAAAAGTCTTAAAAAATTCGTTGCGATTTTTTTACAGACAAAAACTCAAAATTTGTACCTAAAGTTACAAATCTACGTAAGTTGGAGCTTGAGGCGACAAGGTTGACAGAACACTAGGAGGTCCTTGAGAGGTGATAGCGAGGTCAATGGGACCATAAGTATCAGTATAACTTCCATTGAACTCATAACTACAAGAACTACGATAATTATGACCACCAATGTTCGTATTCAACGATAGGTCAGCAGAACAGGAGGAGAGGTCAGTCTCACTAACAGAGGTGGGAGTAATGACGTAAGCCTTTTGTATAACCGACGGCTTATTAATAGGTGATTTACTTTCCTTACAGTTATCATCCAATCCTCGCGGACTAAGCAGCATGTAAAGAAGACATGGATTAGATTCAAAGGGTTAGATGTGTTTTATACAAAATAAGTCAGAAAATGTGTCTTGAGGCAAAAGCTAGCCCTTTGAATTTAATTCATGCTTCTTAAAAGTGACCAAATCTGCAGGTCCTCAAAACTATTTAATTTCTGCTGCAGATACGAACTATTTTTGAACATACTAGGGTCTAAAACAGGCAATAAGATGCCCTAGGACACATTTTCTGAATTAGGTTCTACAGGATGGTGCATAAGTAACTTTGCCTCTTTAAAATATAATATCTTTTTCTGAACGAGTGCAATTTATTCATCAGTTTTTATTACATGGTTGAAAGATTGGAATTTTATTTTAATTTAGTTTTAAAATAATAAAAAAATTAATTAATTTGAAAAAAATATTTATTTAAATCACAGTGACTTTTGCACCTCCCTAAAGTTCATACGACAAAAAAGATGCAACAAATAAATTTCTATATTTACTCACTGAAATCGAGTTCATTTCAATGCCACATTGCAGTATAGCCTATCTCCCAACTTTCTCGGGAATGTTTTGAGATCTCAGGGAACAACAGGTGCCCTTAAAAAATACTAATCGATTTGGTAAATATTTATTTTACTATTGTACTCATAATCTGAGCTTAAAAAAGGGCTGCAGGCCATGTGACTAAGCTTAATAATTTCAGGAGTCTCATCAAATTTTATATAATCTTTAGATTGAAAAACAATAGTTGCACTTAAAATCGTTTCGAAAGGAAAACTTTAAATTCTGTAGCAGAAACCACCAAAAACTTAGAAATAATTCTATAATTCTGAACAACAATCAGTTAAATTTCAGCATTAAATTTACTAGCTTAAATTTCAGCATTAAATGCTTTCAGCATTAAATTTACTAGCATTAAATTTACAGTTAAATTTACTAGCTCTAAAAGCTGTTGTTCCAATGAACAACTTTCAAATTAGCAGCACGAATTAGTCCCTAAAAAAATATTATCAAGTATTCACTACCCCTCCCCTCTCCCTCAAGGACAGTGTCTTTTCATGAACTTGAAAGAATTTTGAGCAAGGTAAATAAAACTTAAAGAGAGGAATCTAATGTCAAATGAGAATAGGAGAGGGCGTTTTTAAGTTTCTCCTCCTGCTACCTCCATCCCTGTGCGGTTGGAAATATTTTACAAAAATGACCTCTAACTTTGAATACTGGCACCTGGCGCTAAAACTGGCGCCAATCTTGAATCCAGCGTCAAATTTTGCAACTACTCTAGAAGGATCTATAGTTTCAGTGAAAAAAATTCTAGGCAAAATTTATTTTTTCTTAATTTTAAGATCACTCCGAGAATTCTTATCAACGAGTTTCCAAACCCCTTACGAATATGAAAGGGAGTAAAGTAATAAACTTTGAACAACATCCAAACCTCCGATTTGGACTGTAAATCGTTCAATGACATTAATTTGATTGGATTGTCAAACTTGGGCCAAAATAAATGCCCCTTTTGTGTTATGCACTGCTTTAAAGCATCATTCCTATTAAAATACAACAATTGCTCTCAATTATAGCTAATTAGTATAATTTGATAAAATTAATTATTATAATTAATTAATTAATATCTCAATATAATTTATTCCTATAGGAAAAGAGAAGGTTTCCGTTTTAGAACTCCGCCTAGTGCAACATTGAGACTGCAAACCCTGGAAGTACCATAAGGTAATTTTCATAAAGTACAGAGTATATGGTCCCAAACTGTCTTAAAATCTTAAAAGCTATAACTAAAATCTTTAAAGCACCAAGGACATCAAAATGAAAACATTGTTTGCCCCCTGCATCCATCCTCAGTCTATTTTTACCTGAAAACCGCGATTTTCTAATATTTTTCTTTTAGTTATTTCAAAATTATGAAGTTTTTAGGGCAGTACCATATTTATATAACCACTATTGTATTACCACATTTTCAAAAAAAACTGCATCTTCTTAAGTTGTTTTGTGTCATATGGTTCTGGCTTAATTACATTTTTTTTTAGCTTAATTGTTTTTCTAATTTAAAGTAAATTAATCGGATGAACGACGCTTCTTGACTACTAAGGTCCCTGCGTCGACTCTGCGGTGCGTTGCCACAGCAAGGTTCGATCTCTGGGTCCCGTATATCCCAGCTAAGGTCAAACCCACTGCGCCACCACAGGACTTTTTCTAATTTTTCGCCCATGTTTCTTTTTTTTAAACTTGGCACCCGCTACAACCAAAAAGTGCTTATGGATGTCTTTTCACAAAAATTGAACAAGCAATTTTTTTCTTTTTTTAATATAAATGCAAGTTACGACTTAACGAATCAAAATAAATCAGATTTCATTTTTATTGTGCTTAGTACTAACAGATTTTGAGAACGACTTTTCTATTTATATAAATATAAAAAAAAAATTACCTGCATGGTTTGCACCATTGACTTTGTTGATCTAATCCGTACCGTGCTCGACACTTCTTCAAGTTATTACCTAATAAAAAAAAATTACTGTTAGGCAAGCCTTGAATTAAATTTCTTTACTAGGTTGCAGCTATTAATAATAATTATAATCTATTTATGCCCTCTTTGCGTACATGGATGTACACAGAGGAGTATAGGAAATAAAAAAGAAAACCGAAAAATATAAAATTATACTTCTAACGAAAAGGACGACAATAAGTTGCTCATAATACTCGTAACAACTTTAAATACACTTATAAAACATAACGCGTAAACGCTCATAATACATAACGCATAAGCAGCTTAGTTTTGTTAAAGCTATGGTGACAAAACTAATTATCCATTAAACAAGGCAATTAAGGTGAAATTTATTTTATTTTCTCTAAATCGCTTTAGAAATCGATCATATTGTTGATGCATTTTAACAGTAATATCAAATATTACGAATTTTCGGATAATATATCTATTATTGAACCATAGTTGAATCTCAAGAGAATATTTACAAAACCGGAACAAGTGCACGCGGATACGCTTTTTATCACTTTTACTTAAAAACTTCGAAAATAGAACGATGAAAAATACATGAGGTGCAAACATTGAAGCATAAATTATAGCAAGTTTTCGTTTATTAGAACGACCATTCACCCTGACTAGCAGGCCATAAGTTTTCCCAGTATAGATGATAATATCAACTCCCGCGTAGCTTTGACTATCAGTCTACAACCATGATAAACAAGCGTTTGATTCAGTCGATAGAAGAGCTTCGGTGAAAGTTTATCCCTGTATGGTATGCATGGTATATGTAGCTGGTTCCGCATTGAACCATGAGTTGAGCAGGGTTGTGTTCAGTCAACATTTGTACGGATCATTTTCGCAAAGAGTACGGGAGAGCAGGGAATCAAATAGGAAGGGAAAATATTCCTAGACTTAGATTTTGCTGATGATTGAAGTATTCTAGATGAAAATGTTAGCGAAATGAATGATTCCTTTGAAATTTTAAGAATTCAGGATGTAAGAATAGGCTTGAAAATTAATGTTAAAAAGACTGAGTCGCTTCGACTAGGAATAAATAAGGGTGAAGAGGTGATGTCGGGTAATAAGAGCATCTATCAAGTGGATAACTTCACAGACCTTGGAAATATTATTAGTTAAGATATGTGAAGTTTTTTCGCAGTTGAAAGAGTTTGGAAGAATAGGACGACAAGTCCGCGAATAGGAAAACCACAGTTATACAATGGTAAAGAATTGCTCGGAAACGTGGGGCTCCAGAACACGGAGAAGGATTGTTATATGTATTCCAGAAGAAGCATCTGTTAGAAGGATCTGTTCCGAAGAAGGATCTGTTAGATGTATTCCAGAGGAAGTGTCTATGGATTGTTTTGGGTACCCGTTTGACTGACCATATTTCAACAGTAAGCTCTAGGAGAAATGTGGGTCTATCCTAATTTTTGCGGCTATAACGAGGAAAGGGTTGAGACAGCTAGGACACATTTTGCGGATGCAGGATGACAGATTGTCCAAGATCGTCCTTTTTGGTCATCCATTTAGGGATAAACGAAAAACAGGTCGTCCCCGAAAGGGATGGGAACAGGTCGCAAGAAGAAATTTAGGGGAAATTGGAACTTCTTGGAAGGGTGTAAAGAGCGAAGCTTTTGAGCAGACCGGGATAGAGAAGCAGCGTACCCAGCTTTTTAACCTCAGGCGACTTGGTGTTAATAGAAGTAGATATATTGGCATCAAATATGATAATCAAGTAGATAGTGAAACCGATTGAATTTAGAAATTTAAGGTCAGTTAGCTCAAGTTCAAAAATTTGATTTAGGTCCATACTAAGGTACAAATACAAACTTAATTTAGATAAAGATATTAGTTAATTTATTATATTATTAACTTTTTAGCTGACGTCAAATAGGATAACCAAGTCACTACCAAAAGTGATCGAATGTAGAAAATTGCCCGTTCAAGGATAGCTTTCAAGGTCAAATTTAAAGTCAGAGTTAGTTTGATATACAACCTGACATTTTATCCGTTCTTTGACCTTTTTGATAGGTCCACAAAACAAAGAGTGAGAAAAAAAAACTAAGTTGGCTCTTATTAAGCCAGTTGTGGTATTTTGCCAAATTTCAGAAATCCATCTTTGAAAAGGCTTATTGAAACTTATTAACATAGACTGGAAAGGAAAATAATTTAGCACTCGACGGCACAACATTTTTTTAATTTTTTTTTTGCGGGACTGAACAGTTTCCCCGAGCATTTTTTGTGGGATCGAACAGGGACAAACTGGGATTGAACTGAGTGTTTTGACGCTTAATGGGCTTGGTCTGGGACAGATTGGCCACCGAAAATCTCATTTAATGCAAATAATACGTAAAGACATGAAATTTCTATAAATTTGAAGGGGGAAAAACTCAAAAGCCGAAACAAAGTTCGTAAAAGAGCCTGAAAATGACGACGTCTTTAACTTAACTTTCAAATGTAAGGTTTTTTTTATTGTTAAATTTTATTTATTATTAAAGTCTGGTAAACCAATAAATAAGCATACATTTAATTAAGAATGTATTTAGTTGCTTATAACAGTGTATCATATTTGCTATATATACAGACTTGACTCCTTTCTTCATTCCAAAAGGACTCAAGAAAGATACATCTTAGTGTTCCTGCTTCGACAGTATTCTAAAAACTCAATTTTTCTTTTTTCACTTTCGGTTACTATGGGCAGTAGCCCACTTTTTATGCATCTGCATATTACTTCGACGAACAGTTTTCATATCATCTTGAAGTATATATATAGCATTCATAACATGGACGTAATGCTTCATTCTTACCAAGCGTAACTTTTGCAATTGCAGAGCGAATCTTTTTCCGAGTTATTAAGATGTTACCATCTTTGCCAATTTCACTACACGAATTTCATCGATTGAAGTAGATATTTTTTCAAATTTTTCGCAGTGGAGTATTAACAGGTTGGAAAACGTAAGACATTAAATGGGAAAATATGGAGAATCTTATTAATAGCAATCAAAGTATGCAAAAAAAACTTATAAGCATGTCTCACTGAATGCAAAAATCTTACTCGAGAAATCCGCACCACTCGCATGCGGTTTTTCATTGGATTTGAACAGAACCAGGCACAAATAAGCAATAAACTTCAAGCATTGATTCGTCACTACCAGCCCAAAAGGTCGCATCTGACTTTTTCAATCTTGTAACTACCAAAAGCCGTTCGCCAAGCTGTTCTCAAGGGGAAAATTAGCAGGGCAACGCATAGCAAACAAATCAAATCATGTTCTAAAAATACACTGTCCTGCCAACGCTCCCTTTGAGAACTGCTTACCAAACGGACTTAAGCAACAATCTCGGAAATATGAAATTGTCAGATACAACCTTTAAGTCTAATAGCAATGATTTTTCATTTATAAAGTTAGTAAATTTAACACTGTGCAATTAAAATAAAAAGCATACAAAAAGCGAGCAAAGAAAAAAGCAAATAATCCCAAACCAAACCAGTAAGATAGAGGGTACGTTCAACTTGCAGTAAGCATAGCTTCCGAAAAATGAAAATACAGTAAGTGAGGTGTATCTCGACTTAATTACCAAGTTGCCTTTGTTCTATCTATGGGTTTCGTCCATGTAGGTAATAAGTTTAGATATTTATTATATAGGCATTTATTTTATATATAGTTTTTAATATTTATTCTAAATATTATATATATATATATATATATATATATATATATATATATATATATATATATATATATATATATATATATATATATATTGTATATAGGTATTTATTATATTATATATATGGGTATTTATCATATTACCCATATAGGTAAAAAAGTATTTTTTGAAGAAACCAGGCCCGAATGGACTAGGAGTGATTACTAAAGTAGTTATTATTTTGTTGCTTTTCAAAAAAAAATTCCCGGTTGAATCAATCATATTCGTTTCTAATGGCTAACAAACTGGAGTGTAGAGTATTTCCCTACGTTTTTTTTCACGCATTCTGGAATTCTTTTGAAGACTTGCTACTCAAAGACCCCTCCAAAAATATATCAGGGTGCACTTTAAACTTATTTCAAAGATCAAATTAATATCAGAACAAAATAAGGTTTATTAGAAAACTAAGAGTGCCGTTCAGATTCGGGAGGCCTATCTACCTGTCCTTCCAAGATTTCACAGCCCCTCCCCCGCCGCAGATTGATAGAGTTTTTAAAATACACTTGGTAGCGCCCCTTAGATTTAAAGATACGGCAAGGAAACTCGGGAAATCGGCTGCCTTAAATAACATACAATAATCTGAGATCTTAATATAAGTTTAACAACCACCCACCCACCCCCCTTATTTTTGTTCGATATATACAAGACCGCGACGATAGTTGAACATCCTACAACTATTTGATGACTAATGGGTTGAGTCACAGTAAACTTAAATTATACTGTGACCTAATCTATTAGTTGCCCAAATAGCTATAAGATGTTTAAGCGTTGTCGTGGTCTCAAAGTTTAAGTAGTGAAAATGATTAATGCTTTATCATAACTGAAATCTCTAGTAGGAAATTGCGGAATTTGAGCTTTCATTTTTCTTTTTTCTTTTTTTGTTTTTTTTTGTCTTCCAATTTAAGTAATGATTTAAGTAATTCTTTTGTGACAAAATATTAACGATAGAACAAAAGGCAATTAAATTAGCTCCTTCCATGCTCCATTTTCGTACCCATAATCTTACTGATTTTTATTACTGATTCTGCACTTCCAGCTGGCTACTGCACAAACTTTACTGATTCAAATTTAATTCATTTTTAATCTGGAACAAAAACGATGACAATACTACAATCCCATAAAATGACGTTACTGCAATCCTGCAGGACGATGTCGACGATAATCCCGCAAAAATAACGTTAAATATCAAGGAATTTATCACTGAATAAAGAAGATCAGTCAATACTCAGTGTTTACTTCTCTGTCTATTTTGGCAGTGCTTAATACAAGAAAGTAAGTACTGTGGCCTTAGTGACGTTAAAATGACGTAAAAAATGACGTTAAATATCAAGGAATTTATGGTTGAATAAAAAAGATCAGTCAATACTCAGTGTTTACTTCTCTGTCTATTTTGGCAGTGCTTAATACAAGAAAGTAAGTACTGTGGCCTTAGTGACGTTAAAATGACGTAAAAAATGACGTTAAATATCAAGGAATTTATGGTTGAATAAAAAAGATCAGTCAATACTCAGTGTTTACTTCTCGGTCTATTTTGGCAGTGCTTAATACAAGGAAATAAGTACTGTGGCGTTATTCGCTTAATCGGTACCAAAAAAACAAACAATTTCTTTTTATTTAATGTTGGGCCCCATTTCCATTTGGGGAGTTACGGATAAACTGGAAAGTAGATCAACCAATGAAACTGCAATAAAGCCATCTCCTGCAGTTTCATACGTCGATTTAACTTCCAGTTCGTCCGGAAAACTCTAACTTCCAGTTCGTCCGGAAACCGCCCAATGGAAACGTAAATTTTTACGCTAGAATTGGTAGCTAAATTTTCTTAGAAACCCTTATAAGAGATTACTGAAAATCAAAATAGAAAAGAGCCACTGGCAGTGCACTTTTGACAAAAAACAAAATCTTTTTCTTTTTGAAACAGTTTTTGGTTGATTTTTCTACGATGAAACAAAAATCAAGAGACTTATTATTACACTACAAAGAGAAGCCAATACTTTGAAGTCGAATAATCTGTCATTCATAAAGCAACGTTAAAATTTTTGTCAGAAAATTAAATTTGTTGCAGTTGAGTTTAAAGCACCGTGCAGCTAAAATAAAGGAGAGACTATTGGAAGCGGTTGCAGTATAAAGGCTAACAAGCCAAAGATTTTTATTGGAAAACAAAAAAAATCAGGTTTTAAATTTTATTTTAAGATCCACCGACATTAAAATAAAAACATTTTTGTCCTTCAAAACCCATCTCAGGTCTATTCATACATGAAAACTAAAATTTTTTTGGATTGTTCTTTTATTTGTTCCAAAATTATGCTGTTCCTAAGTTTTTAGGGCACTGCAATATTTTAGTCAGTGTTGCCACGCAGAATCGGGAAAATAAATAAGTAATTATTTATTTTTGATATAAGTTCTGATCAATTTTATTCAAATTTAACATTGTTTTTCATCAATAAAATACAAGGATTAACAATCCATTTATTCCTAAAAATATTTACACATTCAACGGAACGGTACATCTTAAGCTGCTTGGCGTCACATGTTTTTAGCTTATATTTTACTTATCTTCCCCCAATATTTCTTTATATATATATATATATATATATATATATATATATATATATATATATATATATATATATATATATATATATATATATATATATATATATATATATATATATTATATTGTCTATGATATATTAAAAAAATTATATCTTTATTTATAAAATTGGAATTTTGAAATTACAGCGAGAAGCTAAAAAGCTGAGCCGTAACTATTCATACACAAAAACATCTCGATCAGATTGATGACGGACCATAGAAAGGACTCAAAATGGTTTTTAAGACGAGATATACCTCCTGCGTTATCAGACGGCTTCTCGCGCCGTCGCTTCCTTTTCTTTCCCTGTGCGTAATTGTCCCGCGCCGTCCAGCCGGGGTGCATTTGCATATGGATCTGCCTCTCTCTACGCGCCATCTCATAATATTTAGCTTGTTCTTCTCTTCCCAAGGCGTGCCACTGAGCAAAAAAGTTTAGTAGCGGTTAGTATTCAGCGAAATCAAAATACTTATGTACGCCATCAAGACATGTGATTCCAAAACTAGTTAATTTCGGTTTTATGTAGCTAAATTTAAGAACTTTTTTTCTAGGCCTCAAAATTACGATGTTTGCTCAGGTTAGAATATTTTCAAATTAAATTTTCTTATGTATTCTCAGACAAATACTTGACAGAGGAGGGGTCAGCTGCTCGAATTGGTGTGGTTGATTATGATTATTTTGAATAAAACACAAATAATTGCTTAGCCTAAGTAGGTTTTTAGAAGCAAGGTTAATGGCATTCTTCAAAGCAAAATTCATGGCCACTCAAAGCATTTGGGATATAATGATATATTCTAGTTTAACGACGCACTCCCCTTCTTTACATCCATATAGTCTCTCCTTTGGAGATCTTTCTCTTTCTTTGACTGATTTTGCAAATTAATCAGTTTTTTTTTACGGATATAGAAGTTTTTGCTGTTATGTTTCGTGTTTACTGACCTCCGAGTTTTCATTTTGAGGCCGTGTACATTTTTTGAACTTTTAGCTTTTTGTTTCACAGCAAATTTATGGTGAAAGTATTGACGAATTTTAGACTTTAATATTAAAAACAAATCAATCTGATAAATAAAAGTTTGTTCTGGTAAATATTTATTTATTCAAAAACAAATCAATCTGATAAATAAAAGTTTGTTCTGGTAAATATTTATTTATTCAAATATACCACCGAAATTGGGCGCTTCATGAACGGTGGTAAATTTCTCCATATACTTTTTTACTGTTTTACCGGTTTTTCTAACTATTATTTTCAGTTTATTAGGTTGACTGAATGAGGGCGAGTAAATATGTTAGTTTTTATACATACGAAGAGGGCTATTCTAATCACACTATTCGTAATAATCATATTTTCGTATATTATATATTTAACAGCATTTAAGCAGATTTCATATTTTTGCAATTACGAATTAGCTTTAAGAATGGAAAGTTTAAAAAAAAAAAAATTTTTGTACCGCCTTGAATGGTTCCTGTAGACCCCCTAATCAGTAAAACTATAAATTGCTAATTGACAATTTACACTATACAACTCTTCTTTCTACGTATTATTTTTTAATTCATTTTAGTTGTAAGAAAATATCTAACCATTTTAACTATAGGTCCAAGCTGAGGTACGTCTCTTCATATTTATCTTTTCCTAACTTTCTTCTCCTTCTTCCCTTAAAACTATCAATTCACATTGTGATACAAAATTAAATCTGGAGACCACTCAGATTTTATTGGTAACTCAGGGTCTTCCCTAAGCCCTCTTTTCTGGCCCCCCAACTTACAACATTGAGATTGACACATACTCTGCAAATAATCGTTTTGATACCCGTGTTCAGGTTTTCCAGAACCTGTATTCAACCAATTGCAAGTTCTAATTTTGAAGAGTCCATGTCCAACACGCTTGGAACCCGTAGGTGAAAATGCTTCAAACTTTTGATGGACTGAACACGGAGAACGTGAAAACAATTTTTCCGGAACCCATTTAAAACATAATCAAACGCAGGCCTTAAAACCAGAAATTTAGACAAGGTGAATTCCCCTTATGGCTACATGTTCCCACTTGCAACGTGTTGCCACTGGACATGTTCCCTGAAGAAAATCATTTCTTCTTTTCTAAAGTTCTGTATTATTAACCTATTACCATCCATACCTCAAACCAATTCATCTTTTTAAAATGCTATATAACTACTGATCATGTTGGTCATTCATTTAATGAGAAAAATAAGTAGGTTTTATACATCATTAAGAGAAATCTTTGAAGGAGTACTTGGAACTTTCAATCTGATCAAAGACAATCTTTCTAACCTTAGTAGCACCAAATTTAGGAGTTTTGGAATCACTAGTCATGAATGT